>NC_069499.1:1323326756-1323619256 GCF_027579735.1 Bombina bombina | reverse complement strand
TGTATACTGTATGTATGTATGTATATATATATATGTGTGTGTGTGTGTGTGTGTATACTGTATGTATGTATGTTTATATATATATATATATGTGTGTGTGTGTGTGTGTGTGTGTGTATATACTGTATGTATGTATGTTTATATATATATATATATATATATATATGTGTATACTGTATGTATGTATGTTTATATATATATATATATATATATATATATATATGTGTGTGTATACTGTATGTATGTATGTTTATATATATATATGTGTGTGTGTATACTGTATGTATGTATGTTTATATATATATATATATATATATGTGTGTGTGTGTGTGAGTATACTGTATGTATGTATGTTTATATATATATAATTATATATATATATGTGTGTGTGTGTGTGTGTGTACTGTATGTATGTATGTATGTATGTATATATATATATATATATATATATATATATATATATATATATATATATAGGTCTGTGTGTTTTTATATATATATATATAAAAATAGTTTTTAACTTAAATATAATTAACCACTACTACTACGAATATTGTTATTATTATTAAATGGGTTCACATATTATTTGTCTACCTAATTTTATGCTGTGTTGTAACAACAACCATATGCCCATAATGTGTACCAGAGACTTATTTTGTCAATTTTATGGGGAAGGTGTAAGAGCTTGGTGCTGTAATCTGTATAATACGCTATGGATAAGTCTAAATTATACTATTACTATAAAATGGGTGCGCTTTGATCGCAGAACTGAGTGAGCTGAGCAGTTGAACAGCAGGTTGTCAATACTCTGTTTGCTTGCTCTGCTCCAAAGTGTCCCTGGAAACTTTTTTGAAATATTGACAACTATGGATATAGAGCAGTATATATATATATATATATATATATATATATATATATATATATATATATATATATATATGCAGTTAATGATTGGCTGCTGCTTGTTACATGATGCAGGGGAATGGACTTTTTGTACTAATTTGTCAGAAAAAATCGACTTATTTGAAATTCAAGTGGTTTTGCATTGTCTTTTTATTATGCATTTGTTGATTGTGCAATTCTGCTGTATTTAATCTGCTCAGAGATAGAATCGTTTGGAAACTGGGGGCCTGGTAAGAGGTTGAAATTATGAAAATTGCAATAAAATCTTTTGGCTATTACTGACCTTTTCATGCGTACATCTAGTATTAATTCTTTGTATTTAACTGACTATAATAAACAGCCATGCAGTTTATAAAGAATGAGTACATTTGTGTATGAACTCCACACTGGTATTGATATAACAAGTTGTTTTTTCTTCTTTTTTTCCACAGTGCTTAGTGGATTTTGCTCCAATGATTGTCCACATCAAGTCAAGGTAGGAAAAGTTCTTAAAAATAAAGCTTCAGACTTTGAAAAAAATGCACTGCATCACCTATTAGTAATATTAATTATAATAAATGAGTATAATCTGGTACTTAAAGTATCAGACATATTTCTGTGTAATTTAATTAAAGAGACATTTGGCATTTGTTAAAGTGTTGGTAGATCCTAGTATTTTTGAAACGCTACAAATAAAGGGAACTTTCAGTCATGAAAGCCGCGCTGAGCGCCTCTGACCGCCCATGTCAGAACACTATTTCTCTTGTTAAGTGTATCCAGTCCACGGATCATCCATTACTTATGGGATATTAACTCCTCCCCAACAGGAAGTGCAAGAGGATTCACCCAGCAGAGCTGCTATATAGCTCCTCCCCTAACTGCCATTACCAGTCATTCTCTTGCACCCAACGAATAGATAGGATGTGTGAGAGGACTGTGGTGATTATACTTAATTTCATACCTTCAATCAAAAGTTTGTTATTTTATAATAGCACCGGAGTGTGTTATTCCTTCTCTGGTAGAATTTGAAGAAGAATCTACCTGAGTTTTTCTATGATTTTAGCCGGAGTAGTTAAGATCATATTGCTGTTTCTCGGCCATCTGAGGAGAGGTAAACTTCAGATCAGGGGACAGCGGGCAGATTAATCTGCAAAGAGGTATGTAGCAGCTTATTATTTTCTGACAATGGAATTGATGAGAAAATTCTGCCATACCGATATAATGTAAACTCAGCCTTAAATGCAGTAGCAGCAACTGGTATCAGGCTGTCATGTATGTATATTTTACACTTCAGTATTCTGGGGAATGGCACTTCACTGGAATTATACTGTATGCATAAAACTTTAGCCTAATTTGCAGGGACTAGCAACAGGCTTTTTAATAACACTCAATTTATTAATGTTAAACGTTTTTTGCTGGCATGTAAAATCGTTTAATTTTCTGAGGTACTGGGTGAAAAAATGTTTTGGGCACTATTTTTTTCCACTTGGCAGTCGTTTTATTTAATTTATGACAGTTTACTGATCTCTCTCACTGTTATGTGTGAGGGGGAGGGGCCTTTTTTGGTGCTTTTGCTACGCATCAAAAAATTCAGTCAGAAGTTTATTGTCTTCCCTGCATGATCCGGTTCATCTCTACAGAACTCAGGGGTCTTCAAAACTTGTTTTGAGGGAGGTAATCACTCACAGCAGAGCTGTGAGATTGTAGTTGACTGTGATAAAAAAAACGTTTATTTCTGTTTTTTTTTTTTTTTTTCTGCTATCAGGGTTAGTTATCCTTTGCTAATGGGAGCAATCCTTTGCTAAAATTGTGTTTTTTACAAAGATTTGATGCTATAACTTTTCAGTTTATTAATTTTCAACTGTCATAACTTTTTCTGTGCTTCTTATAGGCACAGTACGTTTTCATATTATAGTAAATTACTTGAAAAGTATTTCCAAGTTGCTAGTTTATTTGCTAGTGTGTTAAACATGTCTGATTCAGAGGAAGATATCTGTGCTATATGTGCTAAAGCCAAAGTGGAGCCCAATAGAAATTTATGTACTAACTGTATTGATGCTACTTTAAATAAAAGTCAATCTGTACAAATTGAACATATTTCACCAAACAACGAGGGGAGAGTTATGCCGACTAACTCGCCTCACGTGTCAGTACCTGCATCTCCCGCTCGGGAGGTGCGTGATATTGTAGCGCCGAGTACATCTGGGCGGCCATTACAAATCACATTACAGGATATGGCTACTGTTATGACTGAAGTTTTGGCTAAATTACCAGAACTAAGAGGTAAGCGTGATCACTCTGGGGTGAGAACAGAGTGCGCTGATAATATTAGGGCCATGTCAGACACTGCGTCACAATTTGCAGAACATGAGGACGGAGAGCTTCATTCTGCGGGTGACGGTTCTGATCCAAACAAACTGGATTTTTAAAATTTTAAATTTAAGCTGGAAAACCTCCGTGTATTACTAGGGGAGGTGTTAGCGGCTCTGAATGATTGTAACACAGTTGCAATACCAGAGAAAATGTGTAGGTTGGATAAATATTTTGCGGTACCGGCGAGTACTGACGTTTTTCCTATACCTAAGAGACTTACTGAAATTGTTACTAAGGAGTGGGATAGACCCGGTGTGCCGTTCTCACCCCCTCCGATATTTAGAAAGATGTTTCCAATAGACGCCACCACACGGGACTTATGGCAAACGGTCCCTAAGGTGGAGGGAGCAGTTTCTACTTTAGCTAAGCGTACCACTATCCCGGTGGAGGATAGCTGTGCCTTTTCAGATCCAATGGATAAAAAGTTAGAGGGTTACCTTAAGAAAATGTTTGCTCAACAAGGTTTTATATTGCAACCTCTTGCATGCATTGCGCCTGTCACGGCTGCAGCAGCATTTTGGTTTGAGTCTCTGGAAGAGACACTTGAATCAGCTCCATTAGATGAGATTACACACAAGCTTAAAGCCCTTAAGTTAGCTAACTCATTTATTTCAGATGCCGTAGTACATTTAACTAAACTTACGGCTAAGAATTCCGGATTCGCCATTCAGGCACGCAGAGCACTGTGGCTAAAATCCTGGTCAGCTGACGTTACTTCTAAATCTAAATTGCTTAATATACCTTTCAAAGGGCAGACCTTATTCGGGCCCGGGTTGAAAGAAATTATCGCTGACATTACAGGAGGTAAAGGCCATGCCCTGCCTCAAGACAGAGCCAAACCTAAGGCTAGACAGTCTAATTTTCGTTCCTTTCGTAATTTCAAAGCAGGAGCAGCATCAACTTCCTCTGCACCAAAACAGGAAGGAGCTGTTGCTCGCTACAGACAAGGCTGGAGACCTAACCAGTCCTGGAACAAGGGCAAGCAGGCCAGGAAACCTGCTGCTGCCCCTAAGACAGCATGAATCGAGGGCCCCCGATCCGGGAACGGATCTAGTGGGGGGCAGACTTTCTCTCTTCGCCCAGGCTTGGGCAAGAGATGTCCAGGATCCCTGGGCGTTAGAGATCATATCTCAGGGATACCTTCTAGACTTCAAATTCTCTCCCCCAAGAGGGAGATTGTCAACAAACCAAATAAAGAAAGAGGCGTTTCTATGCTGCGTACAAGATCTTTTATTAATGGGAGTGATCCATCCAGTTCCGCGGTCGGAACAAGGACAAGGGTTTTACTCAAATCTGTTTGTGGTTCCCAAAAAAGAGGGAACTTTCAGGCCAATCTTGGATTTAAAGATCCTAAACAAATTCCTAAGAGTTCCATCGTTCAAAATGGAAACTATTCGGACAATTTTACCCATGATCCAAAAGGGTCAGTACATGACCACAGTGGATTTAAAGGATGCTTACCTTCACATACCGATTCACAAAGATCATTACCGGTATCTAAGGTTTGCCTTTCTAGACAGGCATTACCAGTTTGTAGCTCTTCCATTCGGATTGGCTACGGCTCCGAGAATCTTCACAAAGGTTCTGGGTGCTCTTCTGGCGGTACTAAGACCGCGAGGAATTGCGGTAGCTCCGTACCTAGACGACATTCTGATACAAGCTTCAAGCTTTCAAACTGCCAAGTCTCATACAGAGTTAGTACTGGCATTTCTAAGGTCGCATGGATGGAAGGTGAACGAAAAGAAGAGTTCTCTCTTTCCACTCACAAGAGTTCCCTTCTTGGGGACTCTTATAGATTCTGTAGAAATGAAGATTTACCTGACAGAAGACAGGTTAACAAAGCTTCAAAATGCATGCCGTGTCCTTCATTCCATTCAACACCCGTCAGTAGCTCAATGCATGGAGGTGATCGGCTTAATGGTAGCAGCAATGGACATAGTACCCTTTGCACGTCTACATCTCAGACCGCTGCAATTGTGCATGCTAAGTCAGTGGAATGGGGATTACTCAGACTTGTCCCCTACTCTGAATCTGGATCAAGAGACCAGAAATTCTCTTCTATGGTGGCTTTCTCGGCCACATCTGTCCAGGGGGATGCCATTCAGCAGGCCGGACTGGACAATTGTAACAACAGACGCCAGCCTACTAGGTTGGGGCGCTGTCTGGAATTCTCTGAAGGCTCAGGGACAATGGAATCAGGAGGAGAGTCTCCTACCAATAAACATTCTGGAATTGAGAGCAGTTCTCAATGCCCTTCTGGCTTGGCCCCAGTTAACAACTCGGGGGTTCATCAGGTTTCAGTCGGACAACATCACGACTGTAGCTTACATCAACCATCAGGGAGGGACAAGAAGCTCCCTAGCAATGATGGAAGTATCAAAGATAATTCGCTGGGCAGAGTCTCACTCTTGCCACCTGTCAGCAATCCACATCCCGGGAGTGGAGAACTGGGAGGCGGATTTCTTAAGTCGTCAGACTTTTCATCCGGGGGAGTGGGAACTTCATCCGGAGGTCTTTGCCCAAATACTTCGACGTTGGGGCAAACCAGAGATAGATCTCATGGCGTCTCGACAGAACGCCAAGCTTCCTCATTACGGGTCCAGATCCAGGGATCCGGGAGCGGTTCTGATAGATGCTTTGACAGCACCTTGGACCTTCGGGATGGCTTATGTGTTTCCACCCTTCCCGATGCTTCCTCGATTGATTGCCAGAATCAAACAGGAGAGAGCATCAGTGATTCTAATAGCGCCTGCATGGCCATGCAGGACTTGGTATGCAGATCTAGTGGACATGTCATCCTGTCCACCTTGGTCGCTACCTCTGAAACAGGACCTTCTGATCCAGGGTCCCTTCAAACATCAAAATCTAATTTCTCTGAAGCTGACTGCTTGGAAATTGAACGCTTGATTTTATCAAAACGTGGTTTTTCTGAGTCAGTTATTGATACCTTAATACAGGCTAGGAAGCCTGTTACCAGAAAGATTTACCATAAGATATGGCGTAAATACTTATATTGGTGCGAATCCAAGAGTTACTCATGGAGTAAGGTTAGGATTCCGAGGATATTGTCTTTTCTACAAGAAGGTTTAGAAAAGGGTTTATCCGCTAGTTCCTTAAAGGGACAGATTTCAGCTCTGTCCATTCTTTTACACAAACGTCTGTCAGAAGTTCCGGACGTTCAAGCTTTTTGTCAGGCTTTAGCTAGGATCAAGCCTGTGTTTAAAACTGTTGCTCCACCATGGAGTTTGAACTTAGTTCTTAATGTTTTACAGGGGGTTCCGTTTGAACCCCTTCATTCCATTGATATCAAGTTGTTATCTTGGAAAGTTCTGTTTTTAATAGCGATTTCCTCAGCTCGAAGAGTCTCTGAGTTATCTGCCTTACATTGTGATTCTCCTTATCTGATTTTTCATTCAGACAAGGTACTTCTGCGTACTAAACCTGGGTTCCTACCTAAGGTGGTCACTAACAGGAATATCAATCAAGAGATTTTGGTTACATCTTTGTGTCCTAATCCTTCTTCGAAAAAGGAACGTCTGCTACACAATCTAGATGTAGTCCGTGCCCTGAAATTTTATCTACAGGCAACTAAGGATTTTCGACAAACGTCTTCCCTGTTTGTCGTTTATTCTGGTCAGAGGAGAGGTCAAAAAGCTTCGGCTACCTCTCTCTCCTTTTGGCTTCGTAGCATAATACGGTTAGCCTATGAGACTGCTGGACAGCAGCCTCCTGAAAGAATTACAGCACATTCTACTAGAGCTGTGGCTTCCACTTGGGCCTTTAAGAATGAGGCTTCTGTTGAACAGATTTGCAAGGCTGCAACTTGGTCTTCTCTTCATACTTTTTCCAAATTTTACAAATTTGACACTTTTGCTTCTTCGGAGGCTGTTTTTGGGAGAAAGGTTCTTCAGGCAGTGGTTCCTTCCGTATAAAGAGCCTGCCTGTCCCTCCCGTCATCCGTGTACTTTAGCTTTGGTATTGGTATCCCATAAGTAATGGATGATCCGTGGACTGGATACACTTAACAAGAGAAAACATAATTTATGCTTACCTGATAAATTTATTTCTCTTGTAGTGTATCCAGTCCACGGCCCGCCCTGTCACTTTAAGGCAGGTAATTTTTCCATTAAACTACAGTCACCACTGTACCCTATGGTTTTCCTTTCTCTGCATGTTTTCGGTCGAATGACTGGTAATGGCAGTTAGGGGAGGAGCTATATAGCAGCTCTGCTGGGTGAATCCTCTTGCACTTCCTGTTGGGGAGGAGTTAATATCCCATAAGTAATGGATGATCCGTGGACTGGATACACTACAAGAGAAATAAATTTATCAGGTAAGCATAAATTATGTTTTTTTTAATGAGGTGACGCTTCCACCACTTAGCCAATAGTCATGCGGGCCGATCTGCATAGCACGCTATTGGCTTACATTGTCTCAGTGCGGCATACGCTGCAGGCAAAAAAAGGAACTTCCAGCATGACGTTTTTTACACTTCATGACTGAAAGTCCTCATTAACATCGGAATTTAAAAAACGCTAGGATTTACCATCATTTTGAATAATGGAAAGAAGGCGTGTGTTTGTAGGAAAAGCTGTTGATATACAACTCATGAAAATGTATTTGAAATATCTCAGCAAAGGTAAGTTGTGAAAGTCATTTGAGATATCAGAAAATAGTTTTAAAAATGTATAAAAATACCACTATTAAAAGGAATTACCAGCAGCCACTTTATTGAGCTCTGTGCACACTAAATTTAACCCTACTGATAAGGGTTCAACATATACCATGTACAAGGCAAATTGGCGACTAGAAATGACATCTTGGCATCCATAAAGCATCTGACCCTTCATGCTGTATTAGACTTGGCTGTGTTTGCTCTCTCTCCTAGACTCATCTTGCTCACCCTGATGCATTTATAGTAATAGGTAGCATCAGTGGCTCTACCCCCTCTCAGACAATGGTATAACTGCTTTACATGTCCCGGGGGAAAAGGATATTGGGAAGAGTGCCGGATTTATTTATATTTACCAGATTTTCCTCCTTGTTTAACTTTAAAAGAGAGGGTGGCATCATACAGTCAATTATTATTATTAATATTTATTTGTATAGCGCAGCAAAACTCTGTAGCGCTCAATGAGCCTTGTATGCATGCAGCTGCAAGCATGTCACTTTCTCTCTTTATAAGACGCGTAAAAAAATGTAAACAAGTAACGCAAGCAACAAATATAATCCAAAAAGTAAAAAATAATGCACATTGTCCGACTGTTCCTAAACCATCAGTCACAACTGCCCACATACTCATGTCATTCTTTGATGTTACCTGTGAGCCTGAGATGGATTTGATAACTTAAAGGGATACTTAACCCACATTTTTTTCTTTCATGATTCAGACAGAGCAGGCAATTTTAAGCAACTTTCTAATTTACTCCTACTATCAATTTTTCTTCATTCGCTTGCTATCTTTATTTAAAAAGCAGGAATGTAAAGCTTAGGAGCCAGACCATTTTAGGTTCAGCACTCTGGATAGTGCTTGCTTATTGGTGGCTACATTTAGCAAACCAATAAGCAAGCATAACCCAGGTTCTGAACCAAAAATGGATCGGCTCTTAACTTTTTAAATAAAGATAGCAGGAGAATGGAAAAAAAAATTGATAATAGGAGTAAATTAGAAAGTTGCTTAAAATTGCTGCTGTATCTGAATCATGATAAAAGAAACAAAATTGGGTTTAGTATCACTTTAAGCAGTTTGTCCCAGCACCTGATTGTTACATATGTTTACCGCTATGCTTGAGCTATATTACTGAGGAGTATGTAAAATGTTATTTACTTGTTGGGGTACATTTTATGGTTCCATTTGTTATTACTGATTGTTTGTAGATATTTATAGACCACTTCTATATTTGTTGCTATTTATTTGGGGGTTTTGATATGGAATTGGCCTTATCTGCTGTACTTTGTTACTTCTATGTTATGCCTTGCATGAATATGACTTTGCAAATTGACTCTCCTACACACTCTTTCTCCTAACATAAGATTTTCTAGCATTCAGTTTTGCAGCAAATAATGGCCATCAAATATATATGAAATGGATCATATGATTGCAATAATCATGCATTTTATTAGAAGACAAATATCATTAAGAAGGGAGAAAATACAATAGCAATGCTTTTAGGCAATAAATATATATTGTCCTCTTTATCCTAAATATATTCTAAAAAATGTCCTTTATAGTCCAAAACCTCTTTTGCATTAGAGGGAATGCAACTATCCAGTGACAAAAAAATGTGACTTTAGTTGTACACAAGCTTTTTAAAAACAATGTTCAACAAATTGTATCAGATTGTTGGACAGGATAAATCTAATCTAGATAATTACACTGATTAATTGCTATATTCTTTTGAAAGAGAACAACATGGCATCTTCGTTGGCCCAAGCCTCCCTGTTTACTTTTGTCTAAACATAAAGTTTAGACAAAAGTAAAGAATGTAGGAATGTGAATCATAAAAGAAGAAAAAAATCATGCATATCTAATTATATTTAAAAAAATAATTTTAGTATGATATTAATACACTTTCAGACAGACAGAATAAGCAGAAATCTTAACAAGGATATCCAGAGCTCATGTATATGTATAAATGTAATTATAAATGTGGGTGTGAGTAAATACGTATACAGGCCAGGCAGTATGTAGGGAGAATTTTTATTCAGAAGCAACATATTGTTTAAAAAAAGAGCTTACTACAATCCATTGCACCTTTAATGTATGCTAGTTTTACTATGGTAGTTGTAAGATGCGTGAAATCAAGGTAAACATCATTGTTTGCTAAGCAGATTTACTTTCCACGTGTTTTGTGGTGAGCAGTCTGCAGATAGGCAGTTACCACATTCATAGAAATCTTTGTATAAAATGCTTATCTGTAAAGTCCATTTTGCAAAGTACCACAACTGATTTTCTTGACAACACAAGTCCCAAATGCATTTGCACTTGAAACACTTGCCCATTTGTACTTTTTTTTGGATTTAGTGGGAGGTCTTCTCAATACTCTTTAGACCTTTTTTATCCATAAATACATTTAGCATGGTAAATGACATAGGGTTTGATAGAACGTTTGACATTCTAGCTTTTGTGCATCATAAACCCAAATGTTAAGGAACTTGAAAGTAATGTTACATATCTGGAAAAACAAAAACAAAAAAAAAACTGACTAAATAAACAAGGGTTTTGGTTGGCAGTACGGTAGATAATTTCCTTCCCGCTGTGCTAAAATATGCCAGCATTTTCTTTCTCAGAACTTCTAAAGCTTATTCTATGTAGCATCAGCCATTGCTACTTGTTTTCTTATGTCCAGGGAGTGACAAATATCCAATAGTGTAATCCGCTTGGTGACTAGACGTTTTATTTTCTATTTTTCCATTTTTTTCTTATTTTTGATATCTGGACATTCTATTTTTTGTCATATATGCCATACATATTTGTATTACTCATATTGTATGTGATGTTTATTGATTTAATGGATGTATTTTTTACCTTTACTACATTTTAACCCTAAATGAGGCGCTCCCAGTTTATTATTTTGTGCACTAAGGATCCGATTAGGAGATATTTGTGAGCTTGTGACTTAACTGGTTTGTCCAGAAGAGTTTTGTGGCTCAAGCCATGGTCAGTTTTTAAAATCTATATTTTCATATTTTTCTTTTTAAGGAAAACAGTTTGGGCCTGGTCTTTATGCCATAATATCTTATTTGACTGGAGACAAAGGAGCTTTCTTCTGTTAAGTGTGATCAGTCCACGGGTCATCATTACTTCTGGGATATTACTCCTCCCCAACAGGAAGTGCAAGAGGATTCACCCAGCAGAGCTGCATATAGCTCCTCCCCTCTACGTCACTCCCAGTCATTCTCTTGCACCCAACGACTAGATAGGATGTGTGAGAGGACTATGGTGATTATACTTTGTTTTATATCTTCAATCAAAAGTTTGTTATTTTAAAATAGCACCGGAGTGTGTTATTATCTCTCTGGCAGAGTTTGAAGAAGAATCTACCAGAGTTTTTGTTATGATTTTAGCCGGAGTAGTTAAGATCATATTGCTGTTTCTCGGCCATCTGAGGAGAGGTAAACTTCAGATCAGGGGACAGCGGGCAGATGAATCTGCATAGAGGTATGTAGCAGTTTTTATTTTCTGACAATGGAATTGATGAGAAAATCCTGCCATACCGATATAATGTCATGTATGTATACTTTACACTTCAGTATTCTGGGGAATGGTACTTCACTAGAATTACACTGTAAGAAATACATAAAGCTGTTTAATAACTAGAGATTATGTTTAACGTTTTTGCTGGAATGTAAAATCGTTTTCATTTGCTGAGGTACTGAGGGAATAAATGTTTGGGCACTATTTTTCCACTTGGCAGTTGCTTAATCTGTTTTCTGACAGTTTCTGTTCTCCCTCACTGCTGTGTGTGAGGGGGAGGGGCCGTTTTTTGGCGCTTTTACTATGCATCAAATATTTCAGTCAGCAACTCATTGTATTCCCTGCATGATCCGGTTCATCTCTACAGAGCTCAGGGGTCTTCAAAACTTATTTTGAGGGAGGTAATTTCTCTCAGCAGAGCTGTGAGAATTATAGTTTGACTGAGATAAAAAACGTTTATTCTGTAATTTGTTTCCTGCTTTCAGAATTTGTTATCTTTGCTAATGGGATTAAACCTTTGCTAAAGTTGTGTTGTTTACAAGGATTGAGGCTATAACTGTTTCAATTTATTAATTTTCAACTGTCATAGATCTTCTGTGCTTCTTAAAGGCACAGTACGTTTTAATATTATTCTAATTGAATTGTATTTCCAAGTTGCAAGTTTATTTGCTAGTGTGTTAAACATGTCTGATTCAGAGGATGATACCTGTGTCATTTGTTGCAATGCCAAAGTGGAGCCCAATAGAAATTTATGTACTAACTGTATTGATGCTACTTTAAATAAAAATCAATCTGTACAAATTGAACAAATTTCACCAAACAACGAGGGGAGAGTTATGCCGACTAACTCGCCTCACGTGTCAGTACCTACATCTCCCGCTCAGAGGGAGGTGCGTGATATTGTAGCGCCGAGTACATCTGGGCGGCCATTACAAATCACATTACAGGATATGGCTACTGTTATGACTGAGGTTTTGGCTAAATTACCAGAACTAAGAGGTAAGCGTGTTCACTCTGGGGTGAGAACAGAGTGCGCTGATAATATTAGGGCCATGTCAGACACTGCGTCACAGGTGGCAGAACATGAGGACGGAGAACTTCATTCTGTGGGTGACGGTTCTGATCCAAACAGACTGGATTCAAATATTTCAAATTTTAAATTTAAACTGGAAAACCTCCGTGTATTACTAGGGGAGGTGTTAGCGGCTCTGAATGATTGTAACACAGTTGCAATACCAGAGAAAATGTGTAGGTTGGATAAATATTTTGCGGTACCGACGAGTACTGAGGTTTTTCCTATACCTAAGAGACTTACTGAAATTGTTACTAAGGAGTGTGATAGACCCGGTGTGCCGTTCTCACCCCCTCCGATATTTAGAAAAATGTTTCCAATAGACGCCACCACAAGGGACTTATGGCAAACGGTCCCTAAGGTGGAGGGAGCAGTTTCTACCTTAGCTAAGCGTACCACTATCCCGGTGGAGGATAGCTGTGCTTTTTCAGATCCAATGGATAAAAAGTTAGAGGGTTACCTTAAGAAAATGTTTGTTCAACAAGGTTTTATATTGCAACCCCTTGCATGCATTGCGCCGATCACGGCTGCAGCGGCATTCTGGATTGAGTCTCTGGAAGAGAACATTGGTTCAGCTACTCTGGACGACATTACGGACAGGCTTAGAGTCCTTAAACTAGCTAATTCATTCATTTCGGAGGCCGTAGTACATCTTACTAAACTTACGGCGAAGAATTCAGGATTCGCCATTCAGGCACGCAGGGCGCTGTGGCTAAAATCCTGGTCAGCTGATGTTACTTCTAAGTCTAAATTGCTTAATATACCTTTCAAAGGGCAGACCTTATTCGGGCCCGGGTTGAAAGAGATTATCGCTGACATTACAGGAGGTAAAGGCCATGCCCTGCCTCAGGACAAAGCCAAAGCCAAGACTAGACAGTCTAATTTTCGTTCCTTTCGTAATTTCAAAGCAGGAGCAGCATCAACTTCCTCTGCACCAAAACAGGAAGGAGCTGTTGCTCGCTACAGACAAGGCTGGAAACCTAACCAGTCCTGGAACAAGGGCAAGCAGACTAGGAAACCTGCTGCTGCCCCTAAAACAGCATGAATTGAGGGCCCCCGATCCGGGATCGGATCTAGTGGGGGGCAGACTTTCTCTCTTCGCCCAGGCTTGGGCAAGAGATGTTCAGGATCCCTGGGCGCTAGAGATAATATCTCAGGGATACCTTCTGGACTTCAAATACTCTCCTCCAAGAGAGAGATTTCATCTGTCAAGATTGTCAACAATCCAGACAAAGAAAGAGGCGTTTCTACGCTGCGTACAAGAGCTCTTGTTAATGGGAGTAATCCATCCAGTTCCACGATCAGAACAGGGACAGGGGTTTTACTCAAATCTGTTTGTGGTTCCCAGAGAAGAGGGAACTTTCAGACCAATCCTGGACTTAAAGATCCTAAACAAATTCCTAAGAGTTCCATCGTTCAAGATGGAGACTATTCGGACAATTTTACCTATGATCCAAGAAGGTCAGTACATGACCACTGTAGATTTAAAAGATGCTTACCTTCACATACCGATTCACAAAGATCATTATCGGTACCTAAGGTTTGCCTTCCTAGACAGGCATTACCAGTTTGTGGCTCTTCCATTCGGATTGGCTACAGCTCCAAGAATCTTCACAAAGGTTCTGGGTGCTCTTCTGGCGGTACTAAGACCGCGGGGAATCTCGGTAGCTCCATACCTAGACGACATTCTGATACAAGCTTCAAGCTTTCAAACTGCCAAGTCTCATACAGAGTTAGTGCTGGCATTTCTAAGGTCACATGGATGGAAGGTGAACGAAAAGAAAAGTTCACTCGTTCCACTCACAAGAGTTCCCTTCCTGGGGACTCTTATAGATTCTGTAGAAATGAAGATTTACCTGACAGAGGACAGGCTAACAAGACTTCAAAGTGCTTGCCGCACCCTTCATTCCATTCAACACCCGTCAGTGGCTCAATGCATGGAGGTAATCGGCTTAATGGTAGCGGCAATGGACATAGTACCCTTTGCACGCTTACACCTCAGACCACTGCAACTGTGCATGCTAAGTCAGTGGAATGGGGATTACTCAGACTTATCCCCTTCTCTGAATCTGGATCAAGAGAACAGAAATTCTCTTCTATGGTGGCTTTCTCGGCCACATCTGTCCAGGGGGATGCCATTCAGCAGACCAGACTGGACAATTGTAACAACAGACGCCAGCCTTCTAGGTTGGGGTGCCGTCTGGAATTCTCTGAAGGCTCAGGGACAATGGAGTCAGGAGGAGAGTCTCCTGCCAATAAACATTCTGGAATTGAGAGCAGTTCTCAATGCCCTCCTGGCTTGGCCCCAGTTGACAACTCGGGGGTTCATCAGGTTTCAGTCGGACAACATCACGACTGTAGCTTACATCAACCATCAGGGAGGGACAAGAAGCTCCCTAGCTATGATGGAAGTATCAAAGATAATTCGCTGGGTAGAGTCTCACTCTTGCCACCTGTCAGCAATCCACATCCCGGGAGTGGAGAACTGGGAGGCGGATTTCTTAAGTCGTCAGACTTTTCATCCGGGGGAGTGGGAACTTCATCCGGAGGTCTTTGCCCAAATACTTCGACGTTGGGGCAAACCAGAGATAGATCTCATGGCGTCTCGACAGAACGCCAAGCTTCCTCGTTACGGGTCCAGATCCAGGGATCCAGGAGCAGTCCTGATAGATGCTCTGACAGCACCTTGGGACTTCAGGATGGCTTACGTGTTTCCACCCTTCCCATTGCTTCCTCGATTGATTGCCAGAATCAAACAAGAGAGAGCATCAGTGATTCTAATAGCACCTGCGTGGCCACGCAGGACTTGGTATGCAGACCTGGTGGACATGTCATCCTGTCCACCTTGGTCTCTACCTCTGAAACAGGACCTTCTGATACAGGGTCCCTTCAAACATCAAAATCTAACTTCTCTGAAGCTGACTGCTTGGAAATTGAACGCTTGATTTTATCAAGACGTGGGTTTTCTGAGTCAGTTATTGATACCTTAATACAGGCTAGGAAACCTGTTACCAGAAAGATTTACCATAAGATATGGCGTAAATACCTATATTGGTGTGAATCCAAAGGTTACTCTTGGAGTAAGGTTAGGATTCCTAGGATATTGTCTTTTCTACAAGAAGGTTTAGAAAAGGGTTTATCTGCTAGTTCTTTAAAGGGACATATCTCAGCTCTGTCCATTCTGTTACACAAACGTCTGTCAGAAGTTCCTGACGTCCAGGCTTTTTGTCAGGCTTTGGCCAGGATTAAGCCTGTGTTTAAAACTGTTGCTCCACCATGGAGTTTAAACCTTGTTCTTAATGTTTTACAGGGCGTTCCGTTTGAACCCCTTCATTCCATTGATATAAAGTTGTTATCTTGGAAAGTTCTATTTTTAATGGCTATTTCCTCGGCTCGAAGAGTCTCTGAATTATCAGCCTTACATTGTGATTCTCCTTATTTGATTTTTCATTCGGATAAGGTAGTCCTGCGTACTAAACCTGGGTTCTTACCTAAGGTAGTTACTAACAGGAATATCAATCAAGAGATTGTTGTTCCTTCTTTATGCCCAAATCCTTCTTCAAAGAAGGAACGTCTACTGCACAACCTGGATGTAGTCCGTGCTCTAAAATTTTACTTACAGGCAACTAAGGAATTTCGACAAACGTCTTCTCTGTTTGTCATTTACTCTGGGCAGAGGAGAGGTCAAAAAGCTTCCGCTACCTCTCTTTCTTTTTGGCTTCGTAGCATAATTCGTTTAGCTTATGAGACTGCTGGACAGCAGCCTCCTGAAAGAATTACAGCTCATTCTACTAGAGCTGTGGCTTCCACTTGGGCCTTCAAGAATGAGGCCTCTGTTGAACAGATTTGCAAGGCTGCAACTTGGTCTTCGCTTCATACGTTTTCCAAATTTTACAAATTTGACACTTTTGCTTCATCGGAGGCTATTTTTGGGAGAAAGGTTCTTCAGGCAGTGGTTCCTTCTGTATAAAGAGCCTGCCTATCCCTCCCGTCATCCGTGTACTTTTGCTTTGGTATTGGTATCCCAGAAGTAATGATGACCCGTGGACTGATCACACTTAACAGAAGAAAACATAATTTATGCTTACCTGATAAATTCCTTTCTTCTGTAGTGTGATCAGTCCACGGCCCGCCCTGTTTTTAAGGCAGGTAAATATTTTTTAATTTATACTCCAGTCACCACTTCACCCTTGGCTTTTCCTTTCTCGTTGGTCCTTGGTCGAATGACTGGGAGTGACGTAGAGGGGAGGAGCTATATGCAGCTCTGCTGGGTGAATCCTCTTGCACTTCCTGTTGGGGAGGAGTAATATCCCAGAAGTAATGATGACCCGTGGACTGATCACACTACAGAAGAAAGGAATTTATCAGGTAAGCATAAATTATGTTTTTCTCCCTTAGGACAAGTAGTTCAAGGGAAGGAACAGTGCAATTAGTACTTTTTATTAATTTTGTTCAGTAAAACAAAACATGTTTCTCCCAGATCCTTCTGGAAGTCCAATCCCAATTGGAACAAGGCAAACAGAGAAAAAAGCCTTAGTTTTTTTTCCAAGTCAGCATGAAGGTACAACTCCCGATCCAGATACCCTTCTGTTAGGGTGCAGTTTACACCTTTTTCAGAAGGCATGGTATCAGTCTGTTTAAGATCCTTGGGTTCTAAATATAGTTTCTCAGTGATACATAATAGGCTTCAACGCAAAGGTTCTCAGAGAGAGGTGCCTTCTGCCCCATGTTTCAAAGAACCCTGTTAACAAGAAAGGGAACTTTCAGGTCTCTTCTGGATTTGAAAGACTTTAAACACATTTCTCAGGGTTCCAAATTCAGACTTTGCAGGGGCAATTTATGTCCAGATCTGAAGACCTTCTCCATTTCCTCAGGTTTGCCTTTCAGTTTGTTGCTTTACCATTTGACCTTGATGCTGCTCCCAGCATTTTTACAAAGGTTCTGGGATTCATCTTGTCTGTTATAGAGCTAAAGTTATTTTGACGGCTCCATACCTGTACGATATTATTCCAGAAGTCTTTCTTAGCAAACATGGTTGGAGAATCATTGTTACAAAGAGTTATCTTTCTCTTCAGACAGAATCTTTTTCCTATGAATATTTATAGACTCCGCAACAATGAGACTTTCTTAGCCCCTTAACGACCAGCGCCGTACCCTGTATTACACTGGTGGTAATGCCCTTAAGGACCAGCGATGTACCCTGTACATTATTATTACGATTATGGCAGCTACACTAAAATGGGACTTTTATTTATTTTATTTTTTTAAATGCTAATTTTGCAACAAACTGGGTACTGGCAGACAGCTGCCAGTACCTAACGTGGCGGCAAATAGGTAGAGGGTGGAGAGTTAGAGAGCTTAGGGGGAAACCTACAACGCAGCAAATATATTTAAAAAAAATGCTTTTATTTTCATACTGGCAGACATTCTGCCAGTACTTAAGATGGCGGTGACAATTGTAATGTGGGGGAGGGAATAGAGCTGTATGAGGGGGGTCAGGGAGAGATCAGGGGGTGGGATGTGTCAGGTGGGAGGCTGATAGCTACACTAAAGCTAAAACTAACCCTACAAGCTACCTAATTAACCACTTCACTGCTGGGCATAATACAAGTGTGGTGCGCAGCGACATTTAGCGGCCTTCTAATTACCAAAAAGCAATGCCAAAGCCATATATGTCTGCTATTTCTGAACAAAGTGTATCCCAGAGAAGCATTTACAACCGTTTGTGCCAATAATTTCAGTGAGAAACCTAAAATTGTGAAGAAGTTTTTTTTTATTTGATCGCATTTGGCGGTGAAATTGTGGCATAAAATATACCAAAATGGGCCTAGATCAATAGTTTGGGTTGTCTACTAAAAAAAATATATATAGTTTTAATAGGTAACTATAAAAAAAGTCTCTATTTCTGTTTAAATGTAGTGATGGCAAAAATGCTAAAAATGCTCTGGTCTTTTGGGGAAGTTTTTGTCTGAAATGCCCGGTCCTTAAGGGGTTAAGAGATCAAAGGAGAGAACTGAATCCTAACCACTAGACCACCAGGAAAGATGTTAGAGATCAAAGTTATAGACAGCAGATGCAAGACTTCAGTCAATCTTCAACCCTACAGTACCTCAATGCATGAAAGTATTAGGTCTGATGATTGCTTTATCAGATGCCATTCCATTTGCTTGGTTTCACTTGAGACCTATTCAACTTATTTAATAGTGCAAGGCTAAGTCAATGTTGCAAGGAAAACTCACAGCTTTCTCAAATGATCCTTTTTGATATCCCCTTTAAAGCAATCTCTATCCTGGTGGATAGATCACCAATCCATTTCTCTGGGGCATCATTTGTCCTGCCAACTTAAACAATAATCACAACAGACACAAGTCTCTCTGGTTGGGATGTAGCATGAGAGTCCAGGAGAGCACAAGGAGTTTGGTCTCCTCAGGAGGCAAGGTTAAATGTCTCATAATCAAGGGGGAACTCGCCGTTCCCTAGTGATGAAGGGTATTTTTCCTGAATTTTTTCTTAGGCAGTGAACAACCTATGTACAATCTCTGCAATTCATATCCCAAGTTTAAACAATTAGGAAGCCGACTATCTCAGTTTCCATTCCCTATATTTTGCATCTGTAAAATGGGCAGCTTGGAGAGGGGATGGGACCAAGTTTTAACAACAATATATTACACAGGATGTAATTTACATGTCATAATACAGCTTATATGTTCATACTGAAGGTAGTTTTATATGTTTGTGTACAGAATACCATCAGAAAGATAGTACCGGACAGTAATCAGGAAGGTAATAGTTGTTGTTTTAAATAAATATAGAATAGAATTTGCATTTTAGAGCACAAAAACTAAGCAAATACGTAAAGAAGATTGTGATTTCATGGTAGGGAAAATGGTAATTTTTAATCATTTTATTTAAAAAAAACTATTAATGAAAAAGTCTGGATTTCGGAATAATTCTGGATTTTGGAATTCTAGATTTTGGGATTTGAACCTGTATAAGGATCTTTCAGCATTCACAGGATAGACAATAGAGACCCATGGAGATCTGTGTTTGAGATTTTGCAACACAGAATGCTTACATGCATTATGTACTGATGAAGTGTATGTATATAGAAAGTAGCATTTGTTTTGTTCATTTTTTAATGAATTCTTATCCACTTGATTGACAAATGGGGTTAGATTGTACAATGTAAAGTAATTTAATCACCTATGTTTAAAGGGACAGTATACTGTAAATAGTTTTTCCCTTAATGTGTTTACAAGTGCTTTTTTTACCAACTGCAGAGTAAAAAATGTATGAAAATTAGCTTTTTAAGGTTTATTTCTGTATATTAAAGCTCTGATTTTGTGTTTTGAAGCCACAACCTAATAAAATGGGTTGAGCTTGTAGGTTTAATCAGATCTCATTACTGTATCACATTGTGCACATATACCTGCTTCTTTATCTTATATCTGTCCATAAAACAATCACTAATACTTTGAGAGAACAATGGAAAATCAACATGTTATTACCTTATCTCTGCTTTATCACACTGGGAGTGTAATTTCTTCTGCTGGCGGTGTTTACAAAGCTTATCTATAGTTGGGACCTGCGGCCACAAACTTTCAGAATAGGTGGGGATATCACATGCTAAATTAACAATTTCAAATGCCAATATAAGGGTAAAGGAGCTACTTGTAAACAATTTAATACACTCCAGCAGGTAAAGTGGATCATTGGGAACAAATTAAAGGGGAGACATTTTTTGAGTAAACTGTCCCTTTAACTGACAGATACAGAATTTACATGTATGCATATAAAGAGACAAACTGAACTGTCAAAAGTTGTTTCTTAATAAACACTTGTGTTTGTCTTATATTCTAGTTATTTTATATATTTAAACTAACTAGTGAGTATGTGTCCTTGGCCTATCTTGGAATATATATATAAGCTGAGCATCAATATATGTTGCTCCTTATATCTATTTTGCTAAACGTATTCTTTCTTTTTCTAGCATCTTTAGCATCTTTAGTCTGCAGCAATAACTGTCTAGTATTGTACTTCTTGTTATAGGGAGGTTTTATTACATATCAGTGGAACTATCGGTAACAGAGTGATTATCGTGTGTTATACTTTTCACTAATGCATGTCAGGGGTTCCTTTTACAGAAACCTTTGTGCATTTGTGCCTCTTTTGTCTAGATGGCTGAATAGATGCATACATTAAAGCCCATAATTACACAGATTGTATGTGGAATTTCATTTTAACTTGTAGAGTAGCAAAAAGATTATTGAGGTGCAGGAGAAAAGGTGTCCTTCATATTAAAAGGGTTAAGTTGTTTTCTGTTCTCTCTTTATGACAAGCTCGGAATGGTGGGGACAGTATTACAATGCAGGGACCAGCGCTGCTGGAAACAAAATGCAAAATAAAGTAAGGTGCACTTCGGACTGTAGAGTATGATTATATAATTTCAAACTGTCTATCTCTACTTCCATCAAGACATTTGCTTTCACTCAATCTTCCCATTCCTATTTGCATTGCTAGATTAAAGCATTGAGAAACATTACCATTTTCTGCACCATTGACTGAAGCTACGGATGACTCTATGGAATACTCCTCATTTTGTTCTTTGTAGGCAGCCTACTGACCTCAAGTGTCATTTCATCAATCACGCTAAAAGGTATCACATATGATATGAAACCCGCTATGCATTTATAAGGAGTTCTTAAAGGAACGTTTTGGTCCACTTAGACCAGATAGATTTGTGTGTGTATACAAATATATATCATTCCTTGTTGTTCATAGGTTTATACACACTTTATGCCCAGACTAGGGTTTTATAAATATATAATTTTTAGAATCGTGACATTATGTGATTAATGCACTGAAAGGGAGTGATCCTCATTGGTATTATACTGTTTTTTTCTGATTGGCTATGCACTGGAGGGGAGGAGCTAATGTTTGTTTCTCCTGTTAAGTGTAGTCAGTCCACGGGTCATCCATTACTTATGGGATATTAACTCCTCCCCAACAGGAAGTGCAAGAGGATCACCCAAGCAGAGCTGCTATATAGCTCCTCCCCTCTACGTCATACCCAGTCATTCTCTTGCACCCAACTAATAGATAGGATGTGTGAGAGGACTGTGGTTATTAAACTTAGTTTTTATTTCTTCAATCAAAAGTTTGTTATTTTAAACGGCACCGGAGTGTGTTGTTTGTTCTCAGGCAGCATTTGAAGAAGAATCTACCTGAGTTTTGTGTATGATCTTAGCGGACGTAACTAAGATCCATTTGCTGTTCTCGGCCATTCTGAGGAGTGAGGTAACTTCAGAACAGGGGACAGCGGGCAGGTTCACCTGCAAAGAGGTATGTTGCAGTATATTATTTTCTAAGGAATGGAATTGACTGAGAAAATACTGCTAATACCGATATAATGTAAGTACAGCCTTAAATGCAGTAGTAGCAACTGGTATCAGGCTGATATGTATGTATGTTTACACTTAAGTATTTCTGGGGAATGGCACTTCACTGAGAAAATACTGTATGCATATAACTTTTAGCCTAATCTGCAGTGGGAGCGACTAGCAGCAGGCTTTTTAATGACATTTCATAAATTAGATTTTAAACGTTTGCTGGCATGTTAAATCGTTTAAATTTCTGAGGTACTTGGTGAAAAATTGTTTTGGGCGTTATTTTCCACATGGCTGTCGTTTGTTTTGAATTAAAACAGTTTACTGAGCTTCCCTCACTGTTGTATTGTGAGTGGGAGGGGCCTATTTTGGCGCTTTTACTACGCATTAGAAATTCAGTCACAGTCTGCCTTCTTCTCCCTGCATGATCCAGGACGTCTCTACAGAGCTCAGGGGTCTTCAAAACTAGTTTTGAGGGAGGTAATCACTCACAGCAGACCTGTGAGACTGTGCTTTGACTGTGATAAAAACGTTTATATTTTCAATTGTTATCCGTTTTTCTGATATTAAGGGTTAATCATCCATTGCTAATGAGTGCAATCCTTTGCTAAATTTATGCATTTACTGTGAAAATTTAGTTTCTATAACTAATCCGGTTCATTGTTATTCAACTGTGACAGTTTTTTGTGTGCTTCTTAAAGGCACAGTAACGTTTTTTATATTGCTTGCAAATTTATTTGAAAAGTATTTTCCAAGCTTGCTAGTCTAATTGCTAGTTTGTTTTAACATGTCTGACACAGAGGAATCTCTTTGTGCAATATGTTCAAAAGCCAATGTGGAGCCCAATAGAAATTTGTGTACTAATTGCATTGATGCTACTTTAAATAAAAGTCAATCTGTACATTTTAAGAAAAACTCACCAGACAACGAGGGGAAAGTTATGCCGACTAACTCTCCTCACGTGTCAGTACCTGCATCTCCCGCTCAGGAGGTGCGTGATATTGCGACGCCAAGTACATCAGGGCGGCCATTACAAATCACTTTACAAGACATTGCTAATGTTATGACTGAAGTTTTATCTAAATTACCAGAACTTAGAGGTAAACGCGACCACTCTGGGGTGAGAACAGAGTACGCTGATAATGTTAGAGCCATGTCTGATACTGCGTCACAAATGGCAGAACATGAAGACGGAGAGCTTCATTCTGTGGGTGACGGATCTGATCCAAATAGACTGGACATTTCAAAATTTAAATTTAAGCTTGAGAACCTCCGTGTATTATTAGGGGAGGTATTAGCGGCTCTGAATGATTGTAACACGGTTGCAGTCCCAGAGAAATTATGTAGGCTGGATAGATACTATGCGGTACCGGCGTGTACCGACGTCTTTCCTATACCTAAGAGACTTACAGAAATTATTACTAAGGAGTGGGATAGGCCCGGTGTGCCCTTTTCCCCCCTCCT
Source organism: Bombina bombina (assembly GCF_027579735.1). Classification (NCBI taxonomy): domain Eukaryota; kingdom Metazoa; phylum Chordata; class Amphibia; order Anura; family Bombinatoridae; genus Bombina; species Bombina bombina. The sequence goes on along the minus strand of NC_069499.1, from coordinate 1,323,595,882 downwards.
ATATTTAGAAAAATGTTTCCAATAGACGCCACCACACGGGACTTATGGCAGACGGTCCCTAAGGTGGAAGGAGCAGTTTCTACTTTGGCTAAGCGTACCACTATCCCGGTGGAGGATAGCTGTGCCTTTTCAGACCCAATTGACAAAAAATTAGAGGGTTACCTTAAGAAAATGTTTACTCAACAAGGTTTTATATTACAACCTCTCGCATGCATTGCGCCTGTCACGGCTGCGGCGGCATTTTGGTTTGAGTCTCTAGAGGAGACCATTAGCTCAGTTCCATTGGATGAAATCATAGACAAGCTTAGAGTCCTTAAGCTAGCTAATTCATTTATTTCTGATGCCGTAGTACATTTAACTAAGCTTACGGCTAAGAATTCCGGATTCGCCATCCAGGCGCGCAGAGCGCTGTGGCTAAAATCCTGGTCAGCCGATGTGACTTCTAAATCTAAATTGCTTAACATACCTTTCAAAGGGCAGACATTATTTGGGCCCGGTTTGAAAGAAATTATCGCTGACATTACTGGAGGTAAGGGACCAAGGGCTAGACAGTCTAATTTTCGTGCCTTTCGTAACTTCAAGGCAGGAGCAGCATCAACTTCCTCCGCTAAAAAACAGGAAGGAACTGTTGCTCGTTACAGACAGGGCTGGAAACCTAACCAGACCTGGAACAAGGGCAAGCAGGCCAGAAAACCTGCTGCCGCCCCTAAGACAGCATGAAGTGAGGGCCCCCGATCCGGCAACGGATCTAGTAGGGGGCAGACTTTCTCTCTTCGCCCAAGCTTGGGCAAGAGATGTCCAGGATCCCTGGGCGTTAGAGATCATATCCCAGGGATATCTTCTGGACTTCAAAGCTTCTCCTCCCAAAGGGAGATTTCATCTTTCAAGGTTGTCAACAAACCAGACAAAGAAAGAGGCGTTTCTACGCTGTGTTCAAGATCTGTTGTTAATGGGAGTGATCCACCCGGTTCCGCGGTCGGAACACGGACAAGGGTTTTACTCAAATCTGTTTGTGGTTCCCAAGAAAGAGGGAACCTTCAGACCAATCTTGGATTTAAAGATCCTAAACAAATTCCTAAGAGTTCCATCGTTCAAAATGGAAACTATTCGGACAATCTTACCCATGATCCAAAAGGGTCAATACATGACCACAGTGGATCTAAAGGATGCGTACCTTCACATACCGATTCACAGGGATCATTACCGGTACCTAAGGTTTGCCTTCCTAGACAGGCATTATCAGTTTGTAGCTCTTCCCTTCGGGTTAGCTACGGCTCCAAGAATCTTTACAAAGGTACTGGGCTCTCTTCTGGCGGTACTAAGACCGCGAGGAATAGCGGTAGCTCCGTATCTAGACGACATTCTGATACAAGCGTCAAATTTCCAAACTGCCAAGTCTCATACAGAGTTAGTTCTGGCATTTCTAAGGTCGCATGGGTGGAAGGTGAACGTAGAAAAGAGTTCTCTATTGCCACTCACAAGAGTTCCCTTCTTGGGGACTCTTATAGATTCTGTAGAAATGAAAATTTACCTGACAGAGGACAGGTTAATAAAACTTCTAAATGCTTGCCGTGTCCTTCATTCCATTCAACACCCGTCAGTGGCTCAATGCATGGAGGTAATCGGCTTAATGGTAGCGGCAATGGACATAGTACCTTTTGCACGCCTGCATCTCAGACCACTGCAATTGTGCATGCTAAGTCAGTGGAATGGGGATTACTCAGATTTGTCCCCTATGCTGAATCTGGATCAAGAGACCAGAGATTCTCTTCTATGGTGGCTTTCTCGGCCACATCTGTCCAGGGGGATGCCCTTCAGCAGACCAGACTGGACAATTGTAACAACAGACGCCAGCCTACTAGGTTGGGGCGCTGTCTGGAATTCCCTGAAGGCTCAGGGATCATGGACTCAGGAGGAGAGTCTCCTTCCAATAAACATTCTGGAATTGAGAGCAGTTCTCAATGCCCTTCTGGCTTGGCCTCAGTTAGCAACTCTGAGGTTCATCAGGTTTCAGTCGGACAACATCACGACTGTGGCTTACATCAACCATCAGGGAGGGACAAGGAGTTCCCTAGCGATGATGGAAGTATCAAAGATAATTCGCTGGGCAGAGTCTCACTCTTGCCACCTGTCAGCGATCCACATCCCGGGAGTGGAGAACTGGGAGGCGGATTTCCTAAGTCGCCAGACTTTTCATCCGGGGGAGTGGGAACTTCATCCGGAGGTCTTTGCCCAAATACTTCGACGTTGGGGCAAACCAGATATGGATCTCATGGCGTCTCGCCAGAACGCCAAGCTTCCTTGTTACGGGTCCAGGTCCAGGGACCCGGGAGTGGTCCTGATAGATGCTTTGACAGCACCTTGGACCTTCAAGATGGCTTATGTGTTTCCACCCTTCCCGATGCTTCCTCGATTGATTGCCAGGATCAAACAGGAGAAAGCATCAGTGATTCTAATAGCGCCTGCGTGGCCACGCAGGACCTGGTATGCAGATCTAGTGGACATGTCATCCTGTCCACCTTTGTCTCTGCCTCTGAGACAGGACCTTCTAATTCAGGGTCCTTTCAAACATCAAAATCTAATTTCTCTGAAGCTGACTGCATGGAGATTGAACGCTTGATTTTATCAAAGCGTGGATTTTCGGAGTCAGTAATTGATACCTTAATACAGGCTAGGAAACCTGTTACCAGGAAAATTTACCATAAAATATGGCGTAAATATTTACACTGGTGCGAATCCAAGAGTTACTCATGGAGTAAGGTTAGGATTCCTAGGATATTGTCTTTTCTACAAGAAGGTTTAGAAAAGGGTTTATCTGCAAGTTCTTTAAAGGGACAGATCTCAGCTCTGTCCATCCTTTTACACAAACGTCTGTCAGAAGTTCCAGACGTTCAGGCTTTTTGTCAGGCTTTGGCCAGGATTAAGCCTGTGTTTAAGACTGTTGCTCCACCGTGGAGCTTAAACTTAGTTCTTAACGTCTTACAGGGTGTTCCGTTTGAACCCCTTCATTCCATTGATATCAAGCTGTTATCTTGGAAAGTTCTGTTTCTAATGGCTATTTCCTCGGCTCGTAGAGTCTCTGAGTTATCGGCCTTACATTGTGATTCTCCTTATCTGATTTTTCATTCAGACAAGGTAGTTCTGCGTACTAAACCTGGGTTCTTACCTAAGGTAGTCACTAACAAGAATATCAATCAAGAGATTGTTGTTCCATCATTGTGCCCTAACCCTTCTTCAAAGAAGGAACGACTTCTGCACAATCTAGACGTAGTCCGTGCCTTGAAATTTTATTTACAGGCAACTAAGGATTTTCGCCAAACATCTTCCCTGTTTGTAGTTTATTCTGGTCAGAGGAGAGGTCAAAAAGCATCTGCTACCTCTCTCTCTTTTTGGCTTCGTAGCATAATACGTTTAGCCTATGAGACTGCTGGACAGCAGCCTCCTGAAAGAATTACAGCTCATTCTACGAGAGCTGTGGCTTCCACGTGGGCCTTTAAGAATGAGGCCTCAGTTGAACAGATTTGCAAGGCTGCAACTTGGTCTTCTCTTCATACTTTTTCCAAATTTTACAAATTTGACACTTTTGCTTCTTCTGAGGCTGTTTTTGGGAGAAAGGTTCTTCAGGCAGTGGTTCCTTCTGTGTAAAGATCCTGCCTTTCCCTCCCGTCATCCGTGTACTTCTAGCTTTGGTATTGGTATCCCATAAGTAATGGATGACCCGTGGACTGACTACACTTAACAGGAGAAAACATAATTTATGCTTACCTGATAAATTCCTTTCTCCTGTAGTGTAGTCAGTCCACGGCCCGCCCTGCTTTTTATGGCAGGTCTAAAATTTAAATTAAACTCCAGTCACCACTGCACCCTATAGTTTCTCCTTTCTCGTTTGGTTTCGGTCGAATGACTGGGTATGACGTAGAGGGGAGGAGCTATATAGCAGCTCTGCTTGGGTGATCCTCTTGCACTTCCTGTTGGGGAGGAGTTAATATCCCATAAGTAATGGATGACCCGTGGACTGACTACACTACAGGAGAAAGGAATTTATCAGGTAAGCATAAATTATGTTTTCTTATACATGCAGTATTTCACTGTTGAATTTGTCTGAGGAAGGGTTGAATGCCCCCAAACATCATGAAATAAAGTTTTTTGGTTGTGTTAAATACAGAGAGTGCAATTGCATCCGTGGACTGTATAATTTTCCATCGTGACCTGTGGCCCCAGTGTGACAGTGCACTTGTTTTGGAATATATACAGGGCCGCCATCAGGTGGTGACAGAGGTGACTCCTGTCAGGGGCCCAATGGGCCAGGGGGGCCCCATGAGGCAAGAACAACTTAAAAAAATATATAATAATTAAATTTTGGCAGCTACCAGTGGGAACTACAGCAGAGTGCTAATTGAGCATGGGAAATGTTATTACAAGGAGTAAAGTATTAGCATTTGAGAGGATTTTTGAGTGTGCACTAAACCATTATGCACATTGTGAGACAGACTTGACACTTTGTTTGTACAGTGTTTGCCTGAGTCAGACAGCATTGCAGAGGAGGTATGACTTACTTAGTAAATGTTTTTTATTTCTTTGTGCAATTTCAGATTGTAACTTCAGTGTGGTAGTAGTTGTAAGGTGGGGCCAGAGGTCCATAAAAACAAATTTTTTTTTTAGCAGTAGTGTATTTATGATTATTTGACAATGCTGTAGAAATTCTATATTTAAAGCCATACAGAAAGGTTTCCTCCTCAATACACAAATGGTAGGTGCAATTTTGGCAGATATGCTTTTTTTTATTAATATATATATATTAATTACATTCCAGTTTACTGCCCCTTTATGCAAGGACTTTCCAGATGCAAGTATCTAAGATCTAAGATTTTTACATCTGCATAAAATGTTATACTCGAGTCTCAGACTAAGATTGCTCAGTGTTTGAAATGAGACAGGTTAACTAAAAACTGTTCAAATACATACAAACAAGTCTAAATACTGCATTTAACCAGATTTAATGGTATGAGACTGAGTACAACAGCTTATGGTTCATCCAAGACCATATAGAGTACAGCATTTTCAAAATCCATAAGTACAGCTGACAGATGGGAACATTTGTACACTATATTTGAAGTGGTGCTCTTGGTTGGGGAAAATGGGGAAAAAAACCAAACATATGTCAACCTTTTAAAAGTACGTTTCTTCATCTAGCCATCTACCCAGATCATTAATGTACAATTTTGAATTCACAGAATTATTTTTGTTTGCACATTTACAAATATGATTCTTTAAAAAGTGATCTCTTAATTTCTGCAATTTTTTTTATCATGCATGTCACACACTGTTAATTTAGGGGATGCAATGTGCAGAAATGTTATTTCCTGTGAGTGTTTCTGTGGGTGTCTGTGTTTGTCTTTGTGCTTTTGCTTGTGTCTCTGAGTGTGTATGTATTTTATTTTCTGTGGGTCTCTCTGTGAGGGTGGGTATGTATTTCTTTGTGCATTTTCTTTGGATGTCTGTGAGGGTGTGTGCGTATGTCTTTGTGCTTTTTCTATGTGTGTCTCTTTGAGGGTGTGTGTATGTTTGTCTTTGTGTATTTTCTCTGGATGCCTCTGTGAGGGTGGGTGGGTGTGTATGTCTCTGTGTTTTCTGTGGATGTCTCTGTGAGGGTGGGTGTGTGTATGTATGTTTGTCTGCGTTTTCTGTGGATGTCTCTGTGAGGGTGTGTGTTTTCTGTGGGTTTCTCTGTGAGGTTGTGTGTATGTCTGCATTTTCTGTGAGTATCTCTGTGAGAGTGTGTGTATGTCTTTGTGTGTTTTCTGTGGATGTCTCTGTGAGGGTATGTATGTATTTCTTTCTGTGTTTTATGTGGTTGTCTCTCTGTGTGTGTATGTTTTTGTATGTTTTCTGAGGCTGTCTCTGTCGGTGTTTCCTTGGATGTGTGTGTCCATTGTCTGTTTCTTTTTAGGACATTTTGACCTTACTACTGATTATTCACATCTTTCTACAGACTTTGAGACTAATGAGACCTTTCTGGAAGTAACCAATCCAACATTTAACCTTTAAATTATTGTTTAGGCAGTTCAGGGCCCTTGCTTTAAGCCACTGCATGTTGTTGTCATCATTTAGTTGACATCTTCCTTGACAAAAAGATAATCAGAACTCCATATTTTGTTTTGTAAATCTCCTTTTTTGACAAAACTGTAGTCTATCTCATTACTTGTCAGGTCAATGTAAACAAGTGCTGAGTGTCTGTGTCTGAGTGTGTTTGTGAGTTTCTTTGCGTGTCTGCTAGAGTGTCTATATGTGAATCCTTATGTGTGAGTGTCTGTGTTTCAGTGTATGTGTGTCTGTGTGTTTCTGTGTTTCTGTGTTACTACCTACTTTACAACATTTACAAGTTTGACTACACTTAAGAATAAAGTGCATATACGTTTTAGTCAAAAATTGCACATGTCAAGGGGGGGGGGGGGGCTGATCAATGGTTAAGTCAGGGACCCCAAAATTTCTAGTGGCGGCCCTGAATATAGTCCAGGACGAGAAATTGCAATGGACGAGTAAATAATTTTTTACTATAGTAATATTTTTTTTTCACCTGTGTGTGTGCGCATAGTTACAAAATAAAATAAAAAACAGCAGAAAAACTGCACTCTCTGGATATAATCACACAGCTCTGCACATTCAATTAGATGTTAAATTTAGGTTATTAGTATGTAGTGTTATAGCCAGAATATGATATAATGATTATTCCATTTAAGCACATTTCAATTGTGGTCAGTTAATTGCTGGGACCAGAGTGGTTATTATTTATTTGCTCAATTGTTTTTCAACCGTCAACTCCACCCACCACTTTGGAGGAACCAATTCGGTCCTGAGTCAGGAGGCAACAGGGCTTGCCACTGTCATTCTGTTAATACACTCTCCATTGTTTGGCTTCATAATGTCAGAATATATGTATTTTAACTTTACTATTTTTCTTGAAGTTTATAAATCTGTTATTTTTGAATTTATAGTCCCTTTTATAGTCTCATATATTTGACTGATGTTTATCTCTAGAAAAAACATAATTTATGCTTACCTGATAAATGTATTTCTCTTGTAGTGTATCCAGTCCACGGATCATCCATTACTTATGGGATATTCTCCTTCCCAACAGGAAGTTGCAAGAGGATCACCCAAGCAGAGCTGCTATATAGCTCCTCCCCTCACATGTCATATCCAGTCATTCGACCGAAACAAGACAAAAAAGGAGAAACCATAGGGTGCAGTGGTGACTGTAGTTTAATTAAAATTTAAACCTGCCTTAAAAGGACAGGGCGAGCCGTGGACTGGATACACTACAAGAGAAATAAATTTATCAGGTAAGCATAAATTATGTTTTCTCTTGTTAAGTGTATCCAGTCCACGGATCATCCATTACTTATGGGATACCAATACCAAAGCTAAAGTACACGGATGATGGGAGGGACAAGGCAGGTACTTAAACGGAAGTGACCACTGCCTGTAAAAAACCCTTTCTCCCAAAAATAGCCTCCGAAGAAGCAAAGTATCAAATTTGTTCAATTTGAAAAAGTATGAAGCGCAGACCAAGACTCCGTCTCGTAAATCTGTTCAACAGAAGCCTCCTTCTAAAAAGGCCCAAGTAAAAACCACAGCTCTAGTAGAATGAGCTGTAATCCCTTCAGAAGGCTGCTGTCTAACAGTCTCATAAGCTAAATGAATTTTCCATTTTAACCAAAAGGACAGAGAGGTCGCTGAAGTCTTTTGACCTCTCCTCTGTCCAGAATAGACAACAAACAAGGTGAATGTTTGATGAAAATCTGTAGTAGCTTGAAAGAAAAACTTTAAAGCACGAGCCACGTCTAAATTGTGTAATAGACGTTCCTTCTTTGAAGAAGGATTAGGATACAAGAACGGAACAACAATCTCTTGAGTGATATTCTTGTTAGATACCACCTTAGGTAAAAACCCAGGTTGGTACGTAGGACTACCTTATCCGTACAGAGGACCAGATAAGAAGAATCACATTGTAACGCAGATAACTCTGAGACTCTACGAGCCGAGGAAATAGCTACCAAGAAAGAACTTTCCAAGATAAAAGTTTGATATCTATGGAATGAAAAAGGTCAAACGGAACTCCTAGAAGAACCTTAAGAACCAGGTTTAAGCTCCATGGCGGAGCAACAGTTTTAAACACAGGCTTGGCTCTAACCAAAGCCTGACCAAAAGCCTAAACGTCTAGAATACCTGCCAGACGCTTGTGCAAAAGAATAGACAGTAGAAATCTGTCCTTTTAAGGAACTAGCTGACCATCCTTTCTCAAAATCATCTTGGAGAAAAGATAATATCCTGGGAATCCTGACTTTACTCCATGAGTAACCCTTGGATTCATAACAATAAGATATTTACACCATATCTATGTTAAATTTTCCTAGAGACAGGCTTTCATGCCTGTATTAAGGTATCAATGACTGACTCGGAGAAGCCATGCTTTGAGAACATCAAACGTTCAGGTAGAGGGTCCTGTCTCAGAAGCAGAGACCGTGGTGAAAGGATGACATGTCCACCAGATCTGCATACCAGGTCCTGCGTGGCCACGCAGGCGCTGTCAAAAACGCCAAAGCACTCTCATGCTTGATTTTGGCAAACACCTCCGGAGGGAATTCCCACTCCCCCGGATGAAAAGTCTGACGACTTAGAAAATCCGTCTCCCAGTTCTCAACACCTGGGATATGTATAGCTGATAGACAAGAGTGAGTCTCTGTCCAGTGAATTATTTTAAGACTTCTAACATCGCTAGGGAACTTCTGTTCCCCCTTGATGGTTGATGTAAGCCACAGTCGTGATATTGTCCGACTGAAATATGATGTACCTCAGAGTTGCTAACTGAGGCCAAGTCTGAAAAGTATGGAATATCGCTCACAGTTCCAGAATATTCATTAGAAGGAGGGTCTCCTCCTGAGTCCACTATCCCTGAACCTTCAGGGAGTTCCAGACTGTATCCCAACCTAAAAGGCTGGCATCTGTTGTAACAATTGTCCCATCTGACCTGCGGAAGGTCATACCCTTGGACAGATGGACCTGAGATAGTCACCAGAGAAGAGAATCTCTGATCTCTTGGTCCAGATTTAACAGGAGAACAAATCTGTGTAATCCCCGTTCCTCTAACTGAGCATGCATAGTTGCAGCGATCAGAAAAGTAGGCGTGCAAACGATACTATGTCCCTTGCCGCTACCATTAAGCCGATTACATTCATGTACTGAGCCACCAAAGGGCGCGGATGGAATGAAGAACAGGGCAGAAATTTAGAAACTTTGACAACCTTGACTCCGTCAGGTAAATTTTCATTTCTACAAAATCTATCAGAATCCCTAGGAGGGAAACCCTTGAGATTGGGGATAGAGAACTCTTTCCTTGTTCACTTTCCACCCATGCGATCTCAGAAATGCCATTACTACGTCCGTATGAAACTTGGCAACTTGGATGTTTGACGCCTGTATCAGGATGTCGTCTAAATAAGGGGCCATTTTTATGCCCCGCGGTCTAAGGACCGCCAAAGCGACCCCAGAACCTCCATAAAGATTCTTGGGGCTGTAGTTAACCCAAAGGAAAGAGCTACAAACTGGTAATGCCTGTCTAGAAAAGCAAACATGAAAAACGATGGTGATCTTTATGCATCGTAATGTGAGGATAAGCATCCTTCAAATCCATTGTAGTCCTCTATTGACTCTCCTGGATCATAGTTAAAATGGTACGAATAGTTTCCAACTTAAATGATGGAATCTAAGGAATTGGTTTAAGATCTTTAGATCCAAAATAGATCTGAAGGTTCCCTCTCCTTGGGAACCAGAAACAGATTTGAGTAAAAATTCTATCTCTGTTCCTCCCCTGGAACTGGATGGGTCTCGTACACAGTGTAAGAATGCCTCTTTCTTTATCCGGTTTGCAGATAATTGTGAAAGGGGAAATCTCCCCTTTTTTGGTGGGAAAAGCTTTGAAATCCAGAAGATATCTCTGGGATATAATTTCCAATACCCAGGGATCCTGGGCCTCTCTCTCTCACCCACGCCTGGGCGAAAAATGAAAGTCTGCCCCCTACAGGATCCGTTACCGGATAGGGAGCCGTTCTACATGCTGTCTTAGAGGCAGCAGCAGCCCCCTTGGCCTGCTTATCTTTGTTCCAGGTCCGATTGTCACCAGACCGTCTAGGACTAAGCAAAACTTCCCTCTTGATTTGCCTTAGAGGAAATTGATGCCACGCCTGCCTTGAAGTTTCGAAAGGCACGAAAATTAGACTTTTTGGCCCTTGATTTGGACCTGTCCTGAGGAAGGGCATTACCTTTTCCTCCAGTGATATTAGCAATAATCTCCTTCAAACCAGGGCCGAATAGGGTCTGCCCCTTGAAGGGAAGATAAGTAGCTTATTTAGTAAAGTCACGACAGCTAACCATAATATAAGCCATAGCGCTGTGCGCGCCAGCATAGTAAAAACAGAATTCTTAGCCGTTAGTTTAGACAAAAAAAAAAAAAACAAGGCATCAGAAACAAAGGAATTGGCTAGCTTAAGTGCTCTAAGCTTGTCAAGTATTCATCCAATGGAGTCGCTACCTGTAAAGCCTCATCCAGAGACTCAAACCAGAACGCCGCAGCAGCAGTGACAAAAGCAATGCATGCAAGGGGCTGCAGGATAAAACCTTGTTGAATAAACATTTTCCTAAGGTAACCCTCTAATTTTTTATCCATTGGATCTAAAAAAGCACAACTGTCCTCGACAGGGTAAGTGGTACGCTAGCTAGAGTAGAAACTCTTCTCTCCACCTTAGGAACTGTCTGCCATAAGTCCCGTGTGGCAGCAACTATTAGAAACATTTTTCTAAAAATAGGAGGGGAAGAGAACGGCACACCAGGTCTATCCCATTCCTAATTAATAATTATAGTAAACCTCTTTAGGTATTGGAAAAACATCAGTACACACCGGCACTGCATAGTATTTATCCAGTCTACACAATTTCTCTGGCACTGCGATTGTACACAGTTAATCAGAGCAGCTAAAACCTCCCTGAGCAACAAGTGGAGGTTCTCAAGCATAAATTTTAAATGTAGAAATATCAGAATCAGGTTAAATCATCTTCCCTGAGTAAAAAATATCACCCACAGACCGAAGCTCCCCAGCTTCTGCATATTATGAGGCAGTATCAGACATGGTTCTTGTAGCGTCTGTATGCTCTGTAACTATCCCCAGAGCTATCTTGCTTTCCTTTAATTTCAGGTAGTCTGACTAATACCGCTGCCAGTGTATTATTCACAACCTTTGCCATGTCTTGAAAATAAACGCTATGGGCGCCCTTTATGTACTTGGCGCCATTTGAGCGTGAGTCCCTGAAGTGGGAGTCAAAGGATCTGACACGTGGGGAGAGTTAGTCGGCATAATTTCCCCCTCGATAGAATCCTCTGGTAAATAAACGCTATGGGCGCCCTTGATGTACTTGGCGCCATTTGAGCGTGAGTCCCTAAAGCGGGAGTCAAAGGGTCTGACACGTGGGGAGAGTTAGTCGGCATAACTTCCCCCTCGACAGAATCCTCTGGTGATAATGTTTTTAAAGACAAAAAATGATCTTTATTGTTTACCATGTAATCAGTACATCTGGTACACATTCTAAGATGGGGTTCCACCATGGCTTTAAACATAATGAACACAGAGCTTCCTCTATGTCAGACATGTTAGAACAAACTAATAATGAGACTAGTAAGCTTGGAAAACACTTTAAATCAGGTTAACAAGCAAATATAAAAAACGTTACTGTGCCTTTAAGAGAAACAAATTTTGTCAAAATTTGAAAAACGGTGTAAAAAGGCAGTAAATCAAACAAAATTTTTACAGTATATGTAATAAGGTAACAGAGCATTGCACCTACTTGCAAATGGATGATTAACCCCTTAATGCAAAAAACAGATAAAAAAAACGACAGACGTTTTTAAACAGACACAACAAAACTGCCACAGCTGAGCTGTGGATTACCTTCCCTATAAACGATTTTGGAAGTCTTTTTAGCCCTTTAGAGATGTCCTGTAGTAATCATGGGACTGCTGAGGGAATCTGATGATTCATTTTTTAATTTTAACTGCGCAAAAAAGCGCTAAATTAGGTCCCTCCCACTCATATTACAACAGTGGGAAGCCTCAGTTAACTGTTTCTATGCAGAATTTAAGCCAGCCATGTGGAAAAATTAGGCCCCAATAAGTTTTATCACCAAACATATGTCAAAAAACAATTAAACATGCCAGCAAACGTTTTAAAACACATTTTTATAAGAGTATGTATCTCTATTAATCAGCCTGATACCAATCGCTTTCACCGCATTTAAGGCTATACTAACATTACAGTTTTATCACCAATGTACGTTAAAAAACGATTAAACATGCCAGCAAACGTTTTAAAACACATTTTTATGAGAGTATGTATCTCTATTAATAAGCCTTATACCAGTCGCTATCACTGCATTCAAGGCTTTACTTACATTACTTCGGTATCAGCAGTATTTTCTTAGTCAATTCCATTCCTTAGAAAAATATTTTACTTCACATACCTTATTTGCAGGCAAAACTGCACGCCATTCCCCCTCTGAAGTACCTCACTCCTCAGAATGTGTGAGAACAGCAAATGGATCTTAGTTACTTCTGCTAAGATCATAGAAAAACGCAGGCAGATTCTTCTTCCAAATACTGCCTGAGATAAACAGCACACTCCGGTGCCATTTAAAAATAACAAACTTTTGATTGAAGAAATAAACTAAGTATAAAACACCACAGTCCTCTCCCGACCTCCATCTATGTTGAGAGTTGCAAGAGAATGACTGGATATGACATGTGAGGGGAGGAGCTATATAGCAGCTCTGCTTGGGTGATCCTCTTGCAACTTCCTGTTGGGAAGGAGAATATCCCATAAGTAATGGATGATCCGTGGACTGGATACACTTAACAAGAGAAAGGGCATCACTCAATGCCCATCCTATATAATAAAAGGCCAAGTGTGTTTGTCCGAAGCTATCATGCGCAGTAGAGACAGCACGAGGACAAACACACCTGGCCTTTGAGTCCCTAGCTGATCTGCGCTCTGCGGCAGAAGTGGGCGTGGCCGGGCATGAGCGGGGATGTGGTCATGTGAATGGGGCGTGGACAGACGTCAATGGCCGTGAAGGGGGCGTGGCTGGGCGTGGTCACGCAATAGAGGGGAGAGAGATAGAGAGGGGAGAGAGATAGAGAGGGGAGAGGGATAGAGAGAGGGGGAGAGAGGGGGGAGAGAGAGAGGAGGGGGGAGAGAGGGGGGAAGAGAGAGAGAGAGGGGGTATAGAGCGAGATAGAGAGCGCAAAAGAGAGGGGGGGATAGAGCGCAAAAGAGAGGGGGAGAGAGAGCGCAAAAGAGAGGGGGAGAGAGAGTGCAAAAGAGAGGGGAGAGAGCGCAAATGAGAGGGGGAGAGAGAGCGCAAAAGAAAGGGGGGAGAGAGAGCGCAAAAGAGAGGGGGAGAGCGCAAAAGAGAGGGGGGAGAGCACAAAAGAGAGGGGGGAGAGAGAGAGCAAAAGAGAGGGGGAGAGAGCACAAAAAAGAGAGGGGGAGAGAGAGAGAGCGCAAAAGAGAGGGGGGAGAGAGAGAGCACAAAAGAGAGGGGGGAGAGATAGAGCTCAAAAGAGAGGGGGAGAGAGTTCAAAAGAGAGGGGGAGAGAGAGGGCAGAAGAGGGGGGATAAAGAGAGGGAGAGAGACAGCAAAAGAGGGGGAGAGTGCACAAAAGAGAGGGGGAAAGCGCAAAAGAGAGGGGGAGAGAAAGGGGGGAAGAGAGAGAGGGGGTAGAGAGAGAGAGAGAGGGGGAGAGAGAGGGGGATAGAGCGCAAAAGAGAGGGGGGAGAGAGAGCAAAAGAGAGGGGAGAGAGAGAGCGCAAAAGAGAGGGGTGGAGAGAGAGCGCAAAAGAGAGGGGGAGAGAGAGCGCAAAAGAGAGGGGGGGGAGAGCGCAAAAGAGAGGGGGAGAGAGAGAGCACAAAAAAGAGAGGGGGAGAGAGAGAGCGCAAAAGAGAGGGGGGAGAGAGAGAGCACAAAAGAGAGGGGGAGAGAGAGAGCTCAAAAGAGAGGGGGAGAGAGAGGGCAGAAGAGGGGGGATAAAGAGAGGGAGAGAGACAGCAAAAGAGGGGGAGAGTGCACAAAAGAGAGGGGGGAAAGCGCAAAAGAGAGGGGGAGAGAGAGCGCAAAAGAGAGGGGGGAGAGAGAGCGCAAAAGAGAGGGGGAGAAAGAGCGCAAAAGAGAGGGGGGAGAGAGAGCGCAAAAGAAAGGGGGAGAGCACAAAAGAGAGGGGGAAAGAGCGCAAAAGAGAGGGGGAGAGAGAGCGCAAAAGAGAGGGGAGAGAGAGCGCAAAAGAGAGGGGAGAGAGCGCAAAAGAGAGGGGGGAGAGAGCGCAAAAGAGAGGGGAGAGAGAGAGCACAAAAGAGAGGGGGCGAGAGAGAGCGCAAAAGAGAGGGGGGAGATGTGAATGGGGCGTGGAGAGCGCAAAAGAGAGGGGGGAGAGAGAGAGCACAAAAGAGAGGGGGAGAGAGAGAGCTCAAAAGAGAGGGGGAGAGAGAGGGCAGAAGAGGGGGGATAAAGAGAGGGAGAGAGACAGCAAAAGAGGGGGAGAGTGCACAAAAGAGAGGGGGGAAAGCGCAAAAGAGAGGGGGAGAGAGAGCGCAAAAGAAAGGGGGAGAGCACAAAAGAGAGGGGGAAAGAGCGCAAAAGAGAGGGGGAGAGAGAGCGCAAAAGAGAGGGGGGAGAGAGAGCAAAAGAGAGGGGAGAGAGAGAGCACAAAAGAGAGGGGGAGAGAGCTCAAAAGAGAGGGGGAGAGAGAGGGCAGAAGAGGGGGGATAAAGAGAGGGAGAGAGACAGCAAAAGAGGGGGAGAGCACAAAAGAGAGGGGGGAAAGCGCAAAAGAGAGGGGGAGAGAAAGGGGGGAAGAGAGAGAGAGAGGAGAGAGAGAGAGAGAGGGGGGGGAGAGAGAGGGGGGATAGAGAGCAAAAGAGAGGGGGGAGAGAGAGCAAAAGAGAGGGGGGAGAGAGAGAGCAAAAGAGAGGGGGGAGAGAGAGCGCAAAAGAGAGGGGAGAGAGCGCAAAAGAGAGGGGTGGAGAGAGAGCGCAAAAGAGAGGGGGAGAGAGAGCGCAAAAGAGAGAGGGGGAGAGAGCGCAAAAGAGAGGGGGGGAGAGCGCAAAAGAGAGGGGGGGAGAGCGCAAAAGAGAGGGGCGAGAGCGCAAAAGAGAGGGGGAGAGAGAGCGCAAAAAAGAGAGGGGGAGAGAGAGAGCGCAAAAGAGAGGGGGAGAGAGAGAGCACAAAAGAGAGGGGGGAGAGAGAGAGCTCAAAAGAGAGGGGGAGAGAGAGGGCAGAAGAGGGGGGATAAAGAGAGGGAGAGAGACAGCAAAAGAGGGGGAGAGTGCACAAAAGAGAGGGGGAAAGCGCAAAAGAGAGGGGGAGAGAGAGCGCAAAAGAGAGGGGGGAGAGAGAGCGCAAAAGAGAGGGGGGGAGAGCGCAAAAGAAAGGGAGAGAGCACAAAAGAGAGGGGGAGAGAGAGCGCAAAAGAGAGGGGGAGAGAGAGCGCAAAAGAGAGGGGGAGAGAGAGCGCAAAAGAGAGGGGGAGAGAGAGCGCAAAAGAGAGGGGGAGAGAGAGTGCAAAAGAGAGGGGGAGAGAGAGTGCAAAAGAGAGGGGAGAGAGAGCACAAAAGAGAGGGGGGAGAGAGCGCAAAAGAGAGGGGGGAAAGAGCGCAAAAGAGAGGGGAGAAAGAGAGCACAAAAGAGAGGGGGAGAGAGAGCGCAAAAGAGAGGGGGGAGATGTGAATGGGGCGTGGAGAGCGCAAAAGAGAGGGGGGAGAGAGAGAGCACAAAAGAGAGGGGAGAGAGAGCTCAAAAGAGAGGGGGAGAGAGAGGGCAGAAGAGGGGGGATAAAGAGAGGGAGAGAGACAGCAAAAGAGGGGGAGAGTGCACAAAAGAGTGGGGGAAAGCGCAAAAGAGAGGGGGAGAGAGAGCGCAAAAGAGAGGGGGAGAGAGAGCGCAAAAGAAAGGGGGAGAGCACAAAAGAGAGGGGGAAAGAGCGCAAAAGAGAGGGGGAGAGAGAGCGCAAAAGAGAGGGGAGAGAGAGCGCAAAAGAGAGGGGGGAGAGAGCGCAAAAGAGAGGGGGGAGAGAGCACAAAAGAGAGGGGGAGAGAGAGAGCGCAAAAGAGAGGGGGGAGAGAGAGCGCAAAAGAAAGGGGGAGAGCACAAAAGAGAGGGGGGAAAGAGCGCAAAAGAGAGGGGGGAGAGAGCGCAAAAGAGAGGGGGAGAGAGAGAGCACAAAAGAGAGGGGGAGAGAGAGCGCAAAAGAGAGGGGGGGAGAGAGAGCGCAAAAGAGAGGGGGGAGAGAGCGCAAAATAGAGGGGGGAGAGAGAGAGAGCAAAAGAGAGGGGGAGGGAGAGAGCGCAAGAGGTGGGACCGCTGTACTACAAAAAATGGCCCATGTGAACGGGCTTTAGGACTAGTACATTTATATAACATCATTTGTACAAATGATTCGATTTCTATTTGCCAGTAAAAAGTAATTAACAAAATATTCATTCAAAAAGGTTTTAAATGCATTTTTATCTGATTTTGTAACATAATTTATTGAATCCCCCAGAAACATTCAACTTCCTCATAACATTTTCATGCTGACACTTGGAAGAGGGGTCTGAGTAATACATGGCTGGTGGGGTGCAAGTGTCCCAAAGACAGTCTTTGCTATCGTGGGTGGGGTTTAGGGGTTTTTGGGCACTGTTTTGGCAGTGCTGGCTTTATTAATGAAACCGTAACATATATAGATAGATAGATAGATAGATAGATAGATAGATAGATAGATAGATAGATAGATAGATAGATATAAAAATAACAAGAGTATTGCGTTGAGCAATGATACTTTTTTATTGGACTAACTATACATTTATAAGTTGACAAGCTTTCAGAAGAATTCCTCTATTTCTCAAGTATGAAGCAATACTGACGAATTCAATGGAATTTACAGATTATATTTTAAAACACAGGATGGCTAAAAAGAACATAACGGGTTTCAGAGGTCTGAGTGCAGGGAGAGGAGGGGTTGTCGTAAAAATAAATTATGTGGGGGCTTCAATGCAATACTCTTGGTATTTTGATATCGAAATCACTGGACTAACATGACTACTCCAATCAACATATATATATATATATATATATATATATATATATATATATATATATATATATATATATATATACATATATATACAGTATATACAGGGGCGTATTATGGCCTAGGCCAACAAGGCTGGTGAATAGGGCAGCAGATTTGGGAGGGGCAGCACATCTGCCCTATCCTCTCTCTAAAAGTCAGAACACAGTACAGTGAGCGATAAAGTGCAGGATTTTACAGAGACGACAAGGCATGTGCGCTGATTAAGGTCGCTCTTCACAGGCAGTGCTCCATTAAACTGTTGCTTCATTTAGAGCCGTTTGCATTTTTGCAGTGGAAGCGTTCTTAGTGAGAAACTTGCGCGGGGATATGCTTACAAGGTGAGGCTGGAGGAGATGACCTTGTGCCGATATGCTGCCTCCTTGTTAGCTGTGGTGGGTCTGCAAGCACAGTGCTTATTGCAGATCTTAGTAACTAACAGACTGGATTCGTCTGTGCACTGCTTAGATCAGCTTGTGATGTCTAATCATAAACTCTCAGCTCTAATGTATGTTAGCTACTAATAGCTAGCTTTCTCTGCATTCATTAACCCACGGAGTAAATAGTAAACGGACACTTTGTTTCATTACTTGAATGATGGTAATTACTGTATGTTGCTGCATGTAAAGGGCAGTGATTGTTTCAAAGTGTATTCTTCTTTCCCTTCCTTCCTCTCTCACTTCTTTCCCTTTCTCCCTTCCTCAACTCACTCCCTCCCTTATTTCTTTCCCTCCCTAACTCCCTCCCTTGCTCTTTTCTTTCACTCCTTTCTTTACCTCCCTTCTTTCCCTCCCCCCTTTTCTCCTCTCCCTCCCCCCTTTCCTCTTCTCTCTTTCTCTCCCTCCCTCCCTTTTCTCCCCTCCACTTCTTTTCTCTCTCTTCTCTCTGGGAGAAAATAGTATGAGATGCATGCAATTCAACCCACCTGTACGCAAGTGTTTTGCTAGTCAATTTTCTTTTGAATTGTTATGAAAAAAACAAAACAATTTAGACACTGACCTTAAAAAATATTAAGGGGAAAACAGGCCTTTTTGTGTTGGGGGGGGGGGGGGGGGGGGCAGCAGAATTTTGAGTGCCTAGGGCAGCACAAAACCTAAATACGCCACTGAGTATATATATATATATATCATTGTGTGTGTGTTTTGAGCTAACCCCCTTCTTTGGACAAGTTACTGTATTACTAACCATGTTATTCTAAGGGTCCTCAGGTTTTACATCTGAGCTGATTTCTTTTATGTATCATTTATTTCAGCCTTTTGGTGTGAATCAGCCGGGACCATACATCATGTATACAACAGTAGATGCAAATGGATATCAGAAAAATGCATCAGGTATGACAAAACTATTTTTGTTTACATCTTTATATTCTGTAAGTAATCGGTTTATGACTGGTCACAATTATTGCCCATATTTCTTACTATATAACAACAGAATTGGATGTTTTGATGGTGGTTTTAGGTTATAGAGGTTATATTCAGTAGTCTGCTGGCTAGAATCGCCTTGTGTCTTGGGTTTGCTAGTTGACATTGCTAAACTGTACATCGCTGCAGAATCTGTTGGCGCTCTACAAATAACCGATAATAATAATCTGCCAGCCAAAGGCTGGGGTGTACATGCTCTGTTGGTCAGCATTGTCCTTTTAAGAGGTAAAACAAAACTAAATAATACATTAAAGAATAGATATTGATCATTTTTTTTATTTGGTTTTATATATATATATATATATATATATATATATATATATGTGTGTGTGTGTAAATGTATATATAAGTAGCAGGTGTCCCAGCACTCCAACCTTGGCACTGTATCAACCACCTGGGTGCCATCCTCAAAGTTCATATAGAGTAAAACTAGGAAATGTAAAAATATATAGAGAGTAAAACTAGGAAATGTAAAAATATATATAGAGTAAAACTAGGAAATGTAAAAATATATATAGAGTAAAACTAGGAAATGTAAAAATATATATAGAGTAAAACTAGGAAATGTAAAAATATATATAGAGTAAAACTAGGAAATGTAAAAATATATATAGAGTAAAACTAGGAAATGTAAAAATATATATAGAGTAAAACTAGGAAATGTAAAAATATATATAGAGTAAAACAAGGAAATGTAAAAATATATATAGAGTAAAACTAGGAAATGTAAATATATATATATATATGTGTGTGTGTGTGTGTGTGTGTGTCAGGAAGATGATCTAGAACAAAAGAGGAAGGAGGAGCGCACATAGCGGGAGCACAGTATACTGTAGTATTGCCCACTAAACAGAAAAAGGTATAGGATTGAGGACAAATGGACCCTCACATGTTTTAACCTCACCAGTATGAGGTTTACATTGCACTTTCAACCACCCCTGTGTCTAGTATTCATGTTTTCTCCTTTTGCTCCCTGTTCTGTGCACTGCTCCCCTCTTTTGTTCCACATATATAAATACAATAATACACTTATATAATCTCCTCTATTGTAAAGTCTCAATGCTTTGTATATCTTGCTTATTTACTTTAATGATAAGCTGAGCTTTGCTGTATTCAGACAAAAAAGTAATTTCTAAAATACCTTAGAGGTCATTTTTCATTACATAATTTATCCACTTAATAAATAGCAGTAGGTTCCGATGGAGATGTATTAAAGAGGTTATACAGAGTATAAATAACTGTTTCTCAGAACGTTTGGCACTAGCAGAGATATGGAAGCAATATCATGATACTTATAATGGAAACAAAATGCAAGAGGGAAATTTGGAGAGCAACGCACATGGTTGAGATTGAGAGTTTTCTGAAGAGGAGATAAGCGTTGACTGCCAGCCATAAAGTGAGATTCTCATTTACAGGCGTTGTTAGCTGCCATGCTCAAATATACCACCAGAGCTATATACGCCACAAGATGAGATCATTAGGGGACAGCTGCATAATACAACATGTGTCTTACTGCACTTGATTACCAGACAGCCCTGAGAATAGCACCTTATTACAGTATTTTAGATAAAATATGCTCAAATAAAAACAAATAATGCTGCTAAATCATATCACTGTAGTATCTTTTTTAAGTGTAGCAGAGATAATGAGTGGGTCTTTATGATGGAATCTGCTAAATTCAGTAGAGCACATTTTGTTCTGAAATTCACAGTCAATCAGACTGATAGAGGACTTCATTGAGTCAAGTAGACAAAGGATTTTATGTACCCAGTTAAGGAATCAAAAGTCTTGTAAAAGATTAGAACTACACTAGAATTTACACACAGCAAACCCCATTGTATCATGCTATGGAGTTTATATTCGGCAGCTTTCTTTGTATTTATCAGCTCAGACACATACGAGAAAGCAACTCGAAAACAAGACCAAACAATGTGCGTTCAATAGTTTGCCTCTCCTATTGTTAATGTAAGGCGCAGATGCCTGAGCTGTATTCCACAACTGCTGCAGTCAATACATTTGTTTATTTGCTGATAATATAAAAATACATTTCATTTTGAAGAAAATGATTTTCCATTTTGATGAAAACTTCTCATTTACTTAGGTCGCACTCACATAATAGTAAAAGTGCTTTAAAAAGGAAGATACGAAAACATTCTTACTGGCATTGCCTTTCACTTGCAAGTACAAACTGCCCAAATAACTCCAGGAAAGGATTTCTTTCCATACAAAACAAGAGACAATCGATTGTGCCTTTCATGAGGAGTATAGGCGCTCGATTCCACCAAAAAGGACAGCTCAACCCTAAAATACCAATCAATTCTCCTTATGAGGTTTATTTGAGCTAAAAGAGACTGCACCCTGAGTGGCACTGGCTTTGTGGACAAGCACAGAAGTTTTTCCAGCTTTTGTTCTGTCTCAGTTGAGTGCGTCTCTCTATTTATTTTTTGTGTGTGCAAATTGCTCTTGGGTCTCCCTAAGAGTAAAAGGGGAAACCAGACATTGACTCCTTGCACACATGCCCTAGAGAGATGCAACTGCACCTCATTGACGAGGCCCAGAGAGGCGAAACGTAGGTCTGGGGTTTGTTTGTTTTCCCTCATTTAGAGGAGTATTGCCTGGTGTATAATTGGGGCTGACAGGATCAGACTGATGTTACAGAATATTTCTCCTCTGTGAAGCGCATAGTGAGCTAAAAGTGACTGCACCCTGAGTTTCATTTCTTTTCATTTTTTTTTTTAAAGACATGTTTATAATCACCAGTTGGCACTTACTTTTTATGGCTCAATATTTGTACTAGATTAAATTGTTTATTACAATGTCATCCATTACCATTCATTAAAAGGACAGTAAACATCTAGGGCTAGATTACAAGTGGAACGCTATTTACCGCTCCTGCTCGAGCATTAATTGCACTAGAAGTAAGCTTTTTTTGCTCGTATTATGATTTGAAAGTAAACTGTTTTTGTTCATGCACTAAAAAAAAGCCAAACTTAGAATATTGCGTGCACATTCACGTATTCCCCTGTAGAAATCAATGGAGAAAAAAAAACGCACACCCAATCGCTTATTCTCATGTGCGCTAACACGACAGGAAAATATTTCACATCCCAATTTTCTTCACATTCAAAAATATGTTCTTGTTATCTGATGGTATTTTTGGTACAATATATATCTATAGCTATATCTATAGATGATTTTATATATATATATATATATATATATATATATATATATATATATATATATATATATATATATATATATATATATATACACACACAAAGTCCCAGTATGAATCTGCCCTCCTGTAGTCAACTACCTGGTGTGTCTGTGAATCCAAATACAATGCCAAAGAACAGGTACAGACCAGGATTTGTATCAACAAGGATTAGAAAATTTAAATTTGGCTATTCTTTGTTGATGCAAATTCTGGTCTGTACCTGTTCTTTGGAATTGTGTGTGTGTGTGTATATATATATATATATATATCGCAAAAAGGAAGGCACTCGCCGGGTTTAATAAGGATAAAGTTTTATTCCTTATGAAGTAACGTTTCGGAGTTTTACCTCCGTTTGAAAACGGAGGTAAAACTCTGAAACGTTACTTCATAAGGAATAAAACTTTATCCTTATTAAACCCGGCGAGTGCCTTCCTTTTTGCGATATGTTGGATCTGTGAATTATGCAGGATCTCTTTGATGTGCACCCCGGTGGTTCAAAGGTTACCGTGAGTACTAGGCCATGCTATAAAGACTATATATATATATATATATATATATATATATATATATATCTATGTATAAATACTTAGAACATATTAGTTAAAACCTTTATTAAATATGAATATTGCATAAATATGCTTTTACATGTCTTCCTCTACTTGACTGCAAAGGGCTTCAATGCACTGAAGAAGGATAGTTTTATTCCCCGAAACGTCAATAAATTTGACTATTTTATTTGGAAAAATCCTGGCTTGTTTCTGTGGGAACTATTATATTTACACGGAACAACCGGGTGGTTGACCCCACGAGGGTGGATTCACATTGGGACTGTTTATATATATATATATATATATATATATATAAAATGTGTGTGTACATATGTATTTATGTGTTTATATCTGTACATATAAATACATATGTATACATATATAAACATTTATTTATACATCCATCTTTAGACATGTATATGTACAGTATGTATCCCTATGTTAAAGCCCTTTGCCTGCCCTTTTCCCCCCCAACACCTCAGACCTCATATCTTTGAGCCCTTATAACTTTTACGTGCAATATATATTTTTTTAATCATTTTTGTAAGATAGTGTTATTATGAGTATAACGATACTTTTTAATGTATTTTTTATGTGTTTTGTGCAACTTTTAAGTTTTGCAAAACAGTTAACCAGAGCTGCAGTAATCATAACTAGCATAAATCGAGATTGCGCTCAAGCGATTGCGTTTGCTTTCAACTCGTAATACCAGCGGTAAGCCCGATAAGCACAAACACCCGCAATAAACCCCTTATCACTCACCACAAACGTTTGCGCTCCACTCGTAATTTGGCCCCTTGTAATTACAAGACATTTCTGTTGTTTTCCTATAGAATAACAGTTCAGCAAAGTCTTAACATTTTTAAAACAAATTAACATCCTTTTTACTGCAGTTATCTTTCAATCGCCAAACTCCACAATTTGCCTTATTTGATGGAGACAATCTGGGGTTTAGTCCACACAGACAACAGTATAAAGTTAGTATAAAATGCATTGGTTTGCTGTTATCTAATAAAGTGCATTGGAGAGGAGATTTAGGTGCTGTTTTACAGTCCTTTGTTTCATTAAAGGGTTACTAACCCCACATTTGTTTCTTTCATGATTCGGTTAGAGCATGCAATTGTAAGCAACTTTCTAATTTACTCCTATTATAACATTTTCTTTGTTCTCTTGATATATTTATTTGAAATAGCAGAAATAAATGCTTTGGAGCCGGACCATTTTAGATTCAGAACCTGGGTTGCGCTTGCTGATTGGATGGCTAAATGTCGCCACCAATCAGCAAACCCTATCCAGGGCACTGAACCAAAAATAGGCTGACTCCAAAGCTTTCATTCCTGTTTTTCCAAATAAAGATAGCAAGAAATATTTGGGTTTGCTATCGCTTGCTTGTATACGGAAAATAATGAGAATTCCTCCATGTTTCTGATGTACAATGGAATTTCTAAGATTTTAGGCCAAAGCGGATGTGTCTTCCATTGCCAGTCTATAGTTATCACTCACACTAGTCTGAGCTATGGGGAGTCACTGCCCCAATAAATTAATCTGGGAACACGAATGCCCTCATTGTCGCTCTCATGTAGTCCCACTGCACTGTCAAATGAGGGCCTAGTTGGACCCCTAAAGCTTATAATACCTGATTACCGGACTGCCAGTTAACTTTATTTTTATAACTCTATCAATAGATAACTATATCCAGCGGAATCGATTGCCAAAAAATACAAACTGTATCCACTGGGACAGTGTATTTAATAAACTAACAGAATGTGATACTTTGTGACATTACACTGGATAACTTGTCTCAAAATAATATCTATGCAGTCATACTACTACAGGACAATCACTAGTGGAAATGATCTATTTTGATAGTATTATAGCTGACAGTCAGTACCTTAGTATACATGAGTGGAAATAAACTACTTGATATTTAAGTGGGGCATTATTATGTAGCAGCCTTTTTCAGATTTGTGCAGCTTGATACATACTACCATTGTATTCCCTCGCTACTGGGGCTTATATAACTGCCATATAACTTAGTAACTGCCGGCATTTTTGTTTTAACATGAACCCATTGTTTTAATATTTTTCTTATAAAGTTTTATGTTTTAATTCAATTATGACGCACACAAAATTATGTTATAACCAAGGGCGGACTGATCAGCCTGGCAAATAGGACCTAGACTGAGGGCCCAAAATTTAGGGGGGCCACAAATGGCATCTTCATGGCTCCTGGGGCTGACAGCTGCTTTATCAGTAACTAAGCAGTAAAGTGTGGGTTTAGATGGGGCCCTGACCCTTCGCAAGTGTTTTTTTTATGGGGGCAGGGCAGGGAGGCTACCATGTTCACTTGCATAAATTTAGTACATTTGGGTCAGTGTGAGACAGTGGGGCCCTTCCCTAATTCTTGCCCGGGGCCATGATTGGTCTCAGTCCATCCCTGGTTATAACATGTCTTCCTGGGTCTCAACATGAGTTCATATAAAGTATCGCTTTTTTTTGTTCAGTTACTTAAGCTGAAACCAGAGCATTTGATACATAACACCTTCTAACCACTGTAAATATTGTGTTATAAGGCCAATATAATTTAAACAGAACGTTAATAGACCCTAATACCAGATAAGTGGTGCCATCAAATTTTCTCTTTCTTATTGTATTGTCAGACCTTTGCCTTCTAGGGTTATAATGTTTAATAGAACTAAATTCACATGAACAGCCATATGGGTTATCAAGAGGTTAATGGTATTGAGTTAGAAAATTCTATAAAAAAAAAGCTGCTGTCAAATTGCTGAAGGTAAAGGCAAAATGTAGTACAAAAAGTATGGGGATCTAAATCTTCAGACCATGTCACTTTTGCTTAACTAATATCTGTAGGATTAAAATACGTAGATAATGCCCCTCTTGGGAGCGCCAGAGAATTGCTGGAAACTTGTAATGAGACAATTAGCAGCAGCAGTCACATGACCTAACCAATAACCAGCTGTAATGTTTGTAGCTCCCAATTTGGACATTTTTATGTGTTTAACCCCTTTGCAACAGTTGACACATAGATTTAAATTGTCACTAGTGCAAAAATTACAAGCTTTACCATGATGTCTCTACATAACTTGGTTTCTAATGGAGAATGATATTACTGCAGCATCAGTGCTTGGTGAATGAAATAAGTACAGCTATAAGTGTTTGGTACATGATCAGCACAGTGTTGTATCCTATTCTAGATCATTGAAGTTTGTACCATATGTGATTTCATTTAGGACATCACAATTACAAGTCCCACATTTCATGTAATCTGAACTGCGTAATGTTTCTCTAACATATGTTACTGTCATCTTGTCATTGTTGCTCTGAAGAATAAAAGTGTCTACATTTTTCATTACACATTTATATTTAGGAATATTTCTAAATAAGCTTTATAGTTCTTTTAACCATAACATCAGACATTTTATATATAATAAAACTTGGCAGAATTGTTCACAAATTCGGCATCTGCCAGGCTTTCTAGATTGAAAGAGTTAAAAGATGTTCCATGCTGTATAATTTCATTTAATCAGTTTTCTCCATGCCCTAATCCTTCTCAGCTCTGCAAGGCTGCTACTTCTGCTCTCCACCAAGAAATTAAGAGTGTGCACAGATTGACAGGTCAGCCCCTCCGCATGAGTTTGAGGACAAACAGCTGTGTGATTTATAATTCAGGCAGAGACTCTTCCCAGGGGTATTCCCAGTAGGACTGATGGGACTTATGCACAGCATTACTATTTGTAAGAAAACGGATTCTAAATATCTTTTAGCGCACTGTTGTATATTTATGTAGTCAGGTTACTATATTTCAATGACACTTCATGGTGGCCAATGCTTTAGGCATCAGTAGATTACAGCAGATCTATAGTGCCTATAAGAGTCCGGTTGTGGCAGATGTCTTATAAGTATCAAAACCCAGTGACAACCAGGAATCTAGAAAAACAAGCCACCTGGAAGTGCTGGTAAATGCAAATAAATATGGAATCCTAATTGTCTTATTGATTAGCTTGTAGAGCTCACATTCCTTGCAAACATTTTAGTTTATCACTTGAGATCTGTGATAGAAGCTCATACTCTGTCACACAGGTAAAGTCGTCTTCCCTACTTGCAGACAGAGAAGCCAGAAAGCAGAAAACCAGTAGAACAATAGTAGAACTAGAACGTGTGACTAGAGAAAATATTTTCTGCTGTCAATAATCCAAGTAAAGTTTAAACCAGCGCACAGTATTCAAAGTCTGCTATTTATGGGATGCAAAATCCTCAGATATAACTTGTCAGTATACCCACATGCCACACAAACAGCACACATTAAACACATACCACGTTCACACATTCATTTAAAAAGTTATTGTAATACCAAGCAAACGTTAAAAAAGAATGAAAATTCTGAAGTTTAAAAGGACAGTAGATTCAAAATCACATTTTGATGAGAGCAAGAGAGCATGTAATTTCTTTCATGTAATTGGCAAGAGTCCATGAGCTAGTGACATATGGGATATACAATCCTACCAGGAGGGGCAAAGTTTCCAAAATCTCAAAATGCCTACAAATACACCCCTCACTACACCCACAATTCAGTTTTACAAACTTTGCCTCCTATGGAGGTGGTGGAGTAAGTTTGTGCTTGATTTTCTACGTTGATATGCGCTTCTCAGCATTTTGAAGCCCGATTCCTCTCAGGGTACTGTGAATGTCAGAGGGACGTGAAGGGAGTATCACCTATTGAATTCTATGGTTTTCCTTGCGGGAAATCTTTTTAATAGGTTCTCTGTTATCGGTCGTAGAGATTCATCTCCTACCTCCCTTTTTCAGATCGACGATATACTCTCATATTCCATTGCCTCTACTGATAACCGTTTCAGTACTGGTTTGGCTATCTGCTATAGGTGGATAGGTGTCTTTCGGTAAGTATGTTTTCATTACTTAAAGGGACAGTCAACCATAGAATTGTTATTGTTTTAAAAGATAGACAATCCCTTTATTACTCATTCCCCAGTTTTGCATAACCAACACAGTTATATTAATGTACTTTTTAACTTTGTGATTACCTTGTATCTAGGAACCTTCTTCCAGCCCCCTGATCACATGACTGTGACTGTTTACTATCTATTGTCTTAAATTTAGCATTGTTTTGTGCTAGATCTTAAATAACCCCCTGTACCTGAACACAGTGTTATCTATATGGCCCACGTGTACTTTCTGTCTCTTTGTGTTGAAAAGAGATTTTAAAAGCCTGTGATAAGAGGCAGCCCTCAAAGGCTTAGAAATTAGCATATGAGCCTACCTATGTTTAGTTTAAACTAAGAATACCAAGAGAAAAAAGCAAATTTGATGATAAAAGTAAATTGGAAAGTCGATTAAAATTAAAAGTCCTATCTGAATAATGAAAGTTTAATTTATACTTGACTGTCCCTTTAAGACACTCTCAGCTATGGTTTGGTACTTTATGTATTAATATAAAGTTCTAAATATATGTATTGTACTTATATTTGCCATGAGTCAGGTTTATGTATATTTCCTTTTGCAGACTATCAGTTTCATATTTGGGGAAAAAAAATTCTTACCTGGGGTATAGTCTTTTTTCAAATTGACTGCTTTTTCATAAAATTTTCGAGGGCAAATTAGCCTCGCAAGGTCGTAAAATGTTGAGGTTTATTGCGTCATTTTTGGCACGAGAATTTTTTTGGCGCGAAGGTTTGTTCGGTGATGCAAATTTGTCATTTCCAGCGTCTTAGTTGACGCCGAGTTTCTTTGCACAAGGTTGCATCTGCAATGACGCGAGTGTGTCATTTCCGGATGATGTTGGCGCCAAAAAATTTAATTTTGCGTTGTGCGTCATACTTGGCGCCAAATAATTTCATTATTTAAAACCCCATTCCTATATGCCTCTTGCCTTTTTATATGTCAGAGGGCTATGCTATTTGCATTTTTTCCCATTCCTGAAACTGCCATATAAGGAAATTGATAATTTTGCTTTATATGTTGTTTTTTCTCTTACATTTGCAAGATGTATCAATCTGATCCTGTCTCAGAAACCACTGTTGGAACCTTGCTATCTGATAACAGTTCTACCAAAGCTAAGTGTATCTGTTGTACATTTGTGGAGATTATATCTCCAGCTGTGGTATGTAATAGTTGTCATGATAAGCTTTTACATGCAGAGAATGTATCCATCAGTAATAGTACAATGCCTGTTGTTCCTTCAACATCTAATGTACATGATATCCCTGTGAATATAAAAGATTTTATTGCTGATGCGATTCAGAAGGCTTTGTCTGCTATCCCGCCTTCTAATAAACATAAAAGGTCTTTTAAAACTTCTCATAAAGTTGATGAAATTTCATATGACCGACAACATACTGAATTATCTTTCTCTGATGAGGATCTATCGTCAGAAGATCCTTCCTCAGATATTGACATTGACAAATCTAATTATTTATTTAAAATGGAGTATATTCGTTCCTTGTTAAAAGAGGTGTTGATTACGTTGGATATTAAGGAAACTAGTCCTCTTGATACTAAAACTAGTAAACGTTTAAATTCTGTTTATAAACCTCCTGTGGTTACTCCAGAGGTTTTTCCAGTTCCTGGTGCTATTTCTGATATGATTTCTAAGGAATGGAATAGGCCTGCTACTTTTTATTCCTCCTTCAAGGTTTATAAAATGGTATCCTTTGCTGGCGGTTAGTTTGGAGTTTTGGGAAAAAATCCCCAAAGTTGATGGGCCTATTTCTACTCTTGCCAAACGTACTACTATTCCTATGGAAGATAGTACTTCCTTTAAGGACCCTTGAATCTTATCTAAGGAAAGCTTATTAATATTCTGGCTATCTTCTCAGGCCTGCCATTTCTATGGCTGATGTTGCAGCTGCATCAACTTTTTGGTTGGAAAGTTTAGCACAACAGTAAATGGATCCTGATTTGTCTAGCATTGTTCGCTTGCTTCAACATGCTAATCATTTTATGTGTGATGCCATTTTTGATATCATCACAATTGATGTTAAATCTATGTCTTTAGCTATTTTAGCTAGAAGAGCTTTGTGGCTCAAATATTGGAATGCTGACATGGTATCTAAGTCTAGATTACTATCTCTTTCTTTCCAAAGTAATAATTTATTTGGTTCTCAGTTGGATTTGATTATTTCAACTGTCACTGGGGGGAAGGGAGTTTTTTTTGCCTCAGGATAAAAGACCCTAAGGGTAAATCTAAAGCTTCTAACCGTTTTTGTTCCTTTCAACAAAATAAGGAACAGAAACCCAATCCTTCCCCCAAAGAATCTGGTTCCAATTAGAAACCTTCTTCAAGTTGGAGTAAATCCAAGCCGTTTAAGTAACCAAAGCCAGCCCCCAAGTCTGCATGAAGGTGCGGTGCTCATTCAAGATCAGCTGGTAGGGGGCAGATTAAGATTCTTCAAAAGCATTTGGGCAGATTATGTCCAAAATCAATGGGTTCAGAGTATTGTGTCTCACAGGTACCTAATAGGATTAAGACCTCCTGTGAGAAGATTTTTTTCTCTCACACATCCCAGCAAATCCAGTAAAGGCTCGGGCTTTTCTGAAGTGTGTTTCAGACTTGGAGCTTTCAGGGGTAATCATACCAGTTCCGTTTCAGGAACAGGGTCTGGAGTTTTATTCAAATCTATTCATTGTCCCAAAGAAAGAAAATTCATTCAGGCCAGTTCTGTATCTGAAAATTTTGAATCATTTTATAAGAGTGCCAATTTTCAAAATGGTGACTATAAGGACTATTCTGCGTTTTGTTCAGCATGGGCATTATATGTCCACGATAGACTTACAGGATGCATATCTTCATATTCCGATACATCCAGACCACTATCAGTTTCTGAGATTCTCTTTTCTAGACAAGCATTACCAATTTTCCACTCTTCCATTTGGCCTAGCGACAGCTCCAAGAATCTTTTCAAAGGTTCTTGGTGCCCTACTCTCTGTAATCAGAGAACGGGGTATTGCGGTGTTTCCTTATTTGGACAATATCTTGGTACTAGCTCAGGCTTTACATTCTGCAGAATCTCACATGAATCAACTAGTGTTGTTTCTTCAAAGACATGGTTGGAGGATCAATTTACCAAAAAGTTCCTTGATTCCTCAGACAAGGGTCACCTTTTTAGGTTTCCAGAAAGATTCAGTGTCCATGACTCTGTCTCTAACAGACAAGAGACAAATAAAATTGGTTTTGCTTCTCGAAACATTCAGTCTGAATCATTCCCTTCAGTGGCTATGTGCATGGAAGTTTTAGGTCTCATGACTGCAGCATTGGACGCAATCCCCTTTGCTCATTTTCATATGAAACCTCTCCAGCTTTGTATGCGGAATCAATGGTGCAGGGATTATACAAAGATATCACAATTAATATCCTTAAATCCCAATACCAACCTGCTTATATCTTCCCGCCTCTAGTTCTTCTTCCAAGAGTGATCTCCAAGATCATCATGGAACAATCTTGTGTGTTGCTGGTAGCTCCAGCATGGCCTCACAGGTTTTGGTATGCGGATCTTTTTCGGATGTCCAGTTGCCAACCTTGGCCACTTCCTTTAAGACCAGGCCTTCTGTCTCAAGGTCCATTTTTCCATCAGGATCTCAAATCATTAAATTTGAAGGTATGGAAATTGAACGCCTAGTGCTTAGTTATAGAGGTTTCTCTGACTCAGTGATTAATACTATGTTACAGGCTTGTAAATCTGTTTCTAGGAAGATTTATTATCGAGTTTGGAAGACTTATATTGCTTTCATGTAATTAGCAGGAGTCCATGAGCTAGTGACGTATGGGATATACGTCACTAGCTCATGGACTCTTGCTAATATGAAAGAAATGAATTTATCAGGTAAGTTCTTACATAAATTATGTTTTCATGGTGTTCTTTTCATAAATTCTCCTGGCATTCTTTTAGAATTCCTAGAGTTTTAATTTCTTCAGGATGCGTTGGATTAAGGTTTGTCTGCAAGTTCCTTGAAGGAACAAATCTCTTCTCTTTCTGTTTTATTTCACAGAAAGATTGCTAAGCTTCCTGATATTCACTGTTTTGTACAGGCTTTGGTCTGTATCAAGCCTGTCATTAAATCAATCTCTCCTCCTTAGAGTCTTAATTTGGTTTTGAAGGCTTAACAGGCTCCTCTGTTTGAGCCTATGTATTCTTTGGACATTAAACTACTTTCTTGGAAAGTGTTGTTCCTCTTGGCAATCTCTACTGCTAGAAGAGTTTCCGAATTATCTGCTCTTTCTTGTGAGTCTCCGTTTCTGATTTTCCATCAGGATAAGGCAGTTTTGCGGACTTAATTTAATCCTAAGAATTCTTTGGAGAGATCCTTACATTCTTTGGATGTTGTAAGAGCTTTGAAATCTTGAAGCTACTAGTCTATTTGTTATCTTTTCTGGTTCTAGGAAAGGTCAGAAGGCTTCTGCCATTTCCTTGGCATCTTGGTTAAAGCTTTTGATTCATCAGGCTTATTTGGAGTCGGGTCAGGCCAAGCCTCAGAGAATTACAGCTCATTCTACTAGATCAGTCTCCACTTTGTGGACTTTTAAGAATGAAGTTTCAGTTGATCAGATTTGCAAAGCAGCAATTTGGTATTCTTAGCATACATTTACTAAATTCAACCATTTTTATGTATTTGCTTCTTCGGAAGCAGTTTTTGGTAGAAAAGTTCTTCAGGCAGCTGTTTCAGTTTGATTCCTCTGCTTATGTTTAAGTTTTTTCTTTTCATTTATGAGAATAAACTTATATTTTGGGTTGTGGATTAATTTTTTTCAGCAGAAAAACAGAATTTATGTTTACCTGATAAATTTCTTTCTCCTACGGTGTGTCCGGTCCACGGCTTCATCCTTACTTGTGGGATATTCTCATTCCCTACAGGAAATGGCAAAGAGAGCACACAGCAAAGCTGTCCATATAGCCCCCCTCTGGCTCCGCCCCCCAGTCATTCTCTTTGCCGCTCTGAACAAGTAGCATCTCCACGGGGATGGTAAAGAGTATGTGGTGTTAGTTGTAGTTTTATTTCTTCTATCAAGAGTTTGTTATTTTAAAATAGTGCCGGTTTGTACTATTTACTCTACAACAGAAAGTGATGAAGATTTCTGTTAAAAGAGGAGTATGATTTTAGCACCAGTAACTAAAATCCATTGCTGTTCCCACGCAGGACTGTTGAAACCAGAGAACTTCAGTTGGGGGGAACAGTTTTCAGGCTTATCTGCTTCAGGTATGATCAGTCACTTTTCTAACAAGACCTAGTAATGCTAGAAGACTGTCAGTTTTTCCCTTATGGGATAGGTAAGCCATTTTCTTAGACTTCTTAGTTACAGAATTAAGGCTTATAACTTGGGCTCTATGCTGGTTGACACTATTGTGGGCTAAATCGATTGATTTTTATCATGTTTATTTGACATTTGGAGTGTTTGGCAAACTTTGAAACACTTTTGGGGACGTTTATTTGCGCCTGGCAGTTGTTTAGACACCTAATCTTGTCAGAAAGGCCCCTTCACTCTGGAATGCAGAGGGAGGAGGCCTCATTTTCGCGCCTCAGTTGCGCAGTTACTTTCTCTAGGCAGAGCATGCAGCTTCACGTGAGAAGGTCCAGTGGCTTAGAAAAGGACTCAGAGAGGCTTATTACTGTTGTGAATAACCCCTAAGGAAGGTAAAAGCCGCAGCAAAGTCTGTGGCAGGGACTGTAGTGTGTTTAAAGCGGTCAATTATGATTATTAGCTCCGGTTTGGTCATTTAAGGGTTAAGAGACTTGAAATTTGGTGTGCAATACTTTTAAAGCATTAAGACACTGGGGTATAAATTTCATAAAGATCGGATATTTCTTTGATGTTTTTTCGATCATTCAGAAATAAAGTGTGCCCTTTTTATTATTTAAAGAGACAGTAACGGTTTTGTTTAAAATTGTTTTTATTGCATTAAAACCTGCCTAAGTCTGTTTAACATGTCTGTACCTTCAGATAGCATATGTTCTGTGTGTATGGAGGCCAAGGTGGTTCCCCCATTAAATGTATGTGCGAATTGTACCATGGCGTCCAAACATAGTAAGGACAGAACTGTCACATTTAATAATGTTGCCCAAGATGATTCTTTAAATAAAGGTAGTGGGGATAGTTCATCATCCTCTCCTTCTGTGTCAACACCAGCTTTGCCCGCGCAGGCGATACCTAGTACATCTAGCGCGCCAATGCTTGTTACTATGCAGCAATTAACAGCAGTAATGGATAATTCTCTAGCAGCTCTTTTATCCAAACTGCCAGCATTTCCTAGAAAGCGTGATTGCTCAGTTTTAAATACAGAGGATGAGCAAGTAGGCGCTGACGATAATTTATCTGTTATGCCCTCACATCAATCTGAGTTGGCAGTGAGGGAGGGGCTGTCTGAGGGAGAAATTTCTGACTCAGGAAAAATTTCTCAGCAGGCAGAACCTGATATCGTGGCATTTAAATTTAAGCTAGAACATCTCCGCGCTCTGTTTAAGGAGGTGCTAGCTAGAAAATGGCTGTTATTATTTGTATCCCTCCCTCTCTAGTGACTCTTCTGTGGAGTTACACATCTTGGGTATTTCTATCCCATACGTCACTAGCTCATGGACTCTTGCCATATACATGAAAGAAAACATAATTTATTAATTAAGAACTGACCTGATAAATTCATTTCTTTCATATTGGCAAGAGTCCATGAGACCCACCCTTTTTATGGTGGTTATGTTTTTTTTGTATAAAGCACAATTATTTCCAAATTCCTTTTTTTGATGCTTTTTACTCCTTTCTTTATCACCCCAATACTTGGCTATTCATTAAACTGAATTGTGGGTGTGGTGGTGAGGGGTGTATTTATAGGCATTTTGAGGTTTGGGAAACTTTGCCCCTCCTGGTAGTATTGGATATCCCATACGTCACTAGCTCATGGACTCTTGCCAATATAAAAGAAATTAATTTATCAGGTAAGTTCTTACATAAATTATGTTTTTAAACAACTTTCCAGTTTACTTCCATTATCAAATTAGCTTTGTACTATTGGTATCCTTTGTAGAAGGGTATGCTCATGCGCAGCATTGGACTACTGGGAGCTAGCTGAACGCATCTGCTGAGCCAATGACAAAGAGGCATATATGTGCAGCAACCAATCAGTAGCTAGCTCCAAACAATGCATTACTGTTCTTGAGCCTATGCTCTTCAACAAAGGATACTAAAAGAATGAAGCTAATTTGATAATAGAAGTAAATTGGAAAGTTGTTTAAAATTACACAGTTTGAATCACAAAAGTTAAATTTTTACTTTACTGTCCCTTTAAGTGTCAATAATTCAATATATTATTTGTCAGCTTAATTTCATAATTTCCATGTTTTATCAAGTCACTAGCACTCTGGATTTGATCCCTCTTAAAAATGTTTATTGTTTAAAAAGATATATAATCCCTTTATTACCCATTCCCCAGTTTTGCATAACAAACACTGTTATGTTAATACACTTTTTACCTCTGTGTTTACCTTGTATTTAAGCCTCTGCAGACTGCCCCCTTATTTAAGTCCTTTTGACAGACTTGCATTTTAGCCAATCAGTGCTGACTCATAAATAACTACACGGGAGTGAGCACACTGTTATATATATAGCACACATGAACTAGCATTGTCAAACTGTAAATACTGTCAAAATAAACTGAGATAGGCGGCCTTCATGTGCTTAGAAATTAGCATATGAGCCTACCTAGGTTTAGCTTTCAACAAAGAATACCAAGAATAAAAAGCAAATTTAATGTTAAAAGTAAATTGGAAAGTTGTTTAAAATTGTATGCCCTATCTGAAGCATGAAAGTTTAATTTTCACTAGACTGTCCCTTTAAGTAATGTTTCACGGAATTCCACGAACATCACTCAATAAATATTTGGAGGCTTCAAGTTCAAAGAGTACCAGTTATTTGATATGTTTGTATATAACTTCCATGTAACATATGTGTATGCTTGTTTTTTTCCTTTAAAGGGACATTGTACACTAAAAAGTCTCTATTTATTTGTTTTGCATACTATTAGTTTATCCAGTCAACCTGGGTGATATTTAATAAAATATTTGCAAATCTTAATACAATTCTTTTTATTTTTAAGCCCTTAACCAAACCCCAAAGGAGAGGAAACATATGTTTGTAAATGCGTTTTCTTGCTCACTCGCCATGTGTCTTTTATCCTTTGCGCATGCACAGGAATCCCTGTTAACATTGCCACAAATGTGAAAGCTGTGCTGAGCTCATTATACGTGCATTCTCATCGGCTTGAATGTGTTTAAATGGTATAATACCACATGAAGCTGTCACTCCGTGTCCTGGCATCTATACAGAGACCTTAATCCTCTGCTTCACAATGGAAGCAGAACATATGGGACTCAGTTTACAAGTAAAACAGAGAAACAACATAAAAAAATCAGCTTCTTGTGCAAAGGAATCTGATGTCCCTAGGAACAGATGCTGTCAGATTCCTTATATAGGACCTGGGGGAGCTCATAGCCCCTTATGCAGAATCTCCTGTTGTAGATGCAGTGCAAACTGTACCTCTCTGTATTGCACAGGGTAATAACAAGTGAATACATATTCTTTTCTCAGTGCACATTGTCCCTTTGTCTTCAATCAGTATTATTGCCCATGTGAGCTCTCACATGCACACACTAACAGGAACTAGCGACCTGACGCTGTAAATTGCGAGTGCGCACACTTACAGCCAGATCATTATTTACATTCTGTTGGCTAGGGGTGTGTCCTCCTTTCCTGCTGTTTTCTAATGGTGTAAGTGCATTGCTTGGAGAATATACTGCCACAGAAAAGTGTCAAGTGGAAAAAAAACATTTATTTCTCCAGTTAAAGGGATATTCCAGCCAAAATTGAAAACCACATGGGTGCATTTCGATATTGAACAAAAGCAATTTTGTAATATACATGCATTAGCAAAAATGCTTCTAATAAAAGTTATAGCTGTTTCAAAAGTGTATTTAAGTATGCACCGTGCACCAGCATTTTAAACACAGCACTTGCTCAGAGAGCCTACGGTGCTTGTACCATCTGGTAATGACTCAATTTGTTATTTGCTAACATGATACAAGCCCGACTGATGATCTGAGCAGCTGCATTAGTTAAAATATGGGTGCAGTGGCAATTTCTAGCTATGCTTCACATGCACGTGCAGAGAAAAATGTTAACACTTGAACAGTGTTTAACTTTTACTAGAAGCATTTTTGCCAATACATGTATATTGCAAATATGTTTCTATTCAAAGATGTAATAAGTCTATGTGCATTTAAATCTTGACTGGAATGTCCCTTTAATGCAGTCATTTTTTGTTTTTACTTTGTGTGTGTGCACTGTCCCTTTAAAGGAACATGGAAATGAGGATGAAACCTCTTGCTTTAGGTTGCGCATGCAATAAAAAAAAAGTTCTAATTCTGTTATCAAATTTACCTATTTCTTTCATGTAATTAGCAAGAGTCCATGAGCTAGTGACGTATGGGATATACATTCCTACCAGGAGGGGCAAAGTTTCCCAAACCTCAAAATGCCTATAAATACAACCCTCACCACACCCACAAATCAGTTTTACAAACTTTGCCTCCTATGGAGGTGGTGAAGTAAGTTTGTGCTAGATTCTACGTTGATATGCGCTCCGCAGCAGGTTGGAGCCCGGTTTTCCTCTCAGCGTGCAGTAAATGTCAGAGGGATGTGAGGAGAGTATTGCATATTTGAATTCAATGATCTCCTTCTACGGGGTCTATTTCATAGGTTCTCTGTTATCGGTCGTAGAGATTCATCTCTTACCTCCCTTTTCAGATCGACGATATACTCTTATATATACCATTACCTCTACTGATTCTCGTTTCAGTACTGGTTTGGCTTTCTACTACTTGTAGATGAGTGTCCTGGGGTAAGTAAGTCTTATTTTCTGTGACACTCTAAGCTATGGTTGGGCACTTTTATATAAAGTTCTAAATATATGTATTCAAACATTTATTTGCCTTGACTCAGGATGTTCAACGTTCCTTATTTCAGACAGTCAGTCAGTTTCATATTTGGGATAATGCATATGAATAAATCAATTTTTTTCTTACCTTAAAATTTGACTTTTTTTCCCTGTGGACTGTTAGGCTCGCGGGGGCTGAAAATGCTTCATTTTATTGCGTCATTTTTGGCGCTGACTTTTTTGGCGCAAAAAAAAAATAAAAAATTCTGTTTCCGGCGTCATACGTGTCGCCGGAAGTTGCGTAATTTTTTGACGTTTTTTTGCACCAAAAGTGTCGGCGTTCCGGATACGGCGTCATTTTTGGCCAAATAATGTGGGCGTCTTTTTTGGCGCTAAAAAATATGGGCGTCACTATTGTCTCCACATTATTTAAGTCTCATTATTTATTGCTTCTGGTTGCTAGAAGCTTGTTCACTGGCATTTTTTTCCCATTCCTGAAACTGTCATTTAAGGAATTTGATCAATTTTGCTTTATATGTTGTTTTTTCTATTGCATATTGCAAGATGTCCCAGATTGACACTGAGTCAGAAGATACTTCTGGAAAAACGCTGCCTGCTGCTGCATCTACCAAAGTTAAGTGTATCTGCTGTAAACTTGTGGTATCTATTCCTCCAGCTGTTGTTTGTAATGAATGTCATGACAAACTTGTTAAATATTTCCTTTAGTAATGTTACATTACCTGTTGCTGTTCCATCAACATCTAATACTCAGAGTGTTCCTGTTAACATAAGAGATTTTGTTTCTAAATCCATTAAGAAGGCTATGTCTGTTATTCCTCCTTCTAGTAAACGTAAAAGGTCTTTTAAAACTTCTCATTTTTCAGATGAATTTTTAAATGAACATCATCATTCTGATTCTGGTAATGGTTCCTCTGGTTCAAAGGATTCTGTCTCAGAGGTTGATGCTGATAAATCTTCATATTTATTCAAAATGGAATTTATTCGTTCTTTACTTAAAGAAGTCTTAATTGCATTAGAAATAGAGGATTCTGGTCCTCTTGATACTAAATCTAAACGTTTAAATAAGGTTTTTAAATCTCCTGTAGTTATTCCAGAAGTTTTTCCTGTCCCTGATGCTATTTCTGAAGTAATTTCCAGGGAATGGAATAATTTGGGTAATTCATTTACTCCTTCTAAACGTTTTAAGCAATTATATCCTGTGCCATCTGACAGATTAGAATTTTGGGACAAAATCCCTAAAGTTGATGGGGCTGTCTCTACTCTTGCTAAACGTACTACTATTCCTACGGCAGATAGTACTTCCTTTAAGGATCCTTTAAATAGGAAGATTGAATCCTTTCTAAGAAAAGCTTACTTATGTTCAAGTAATCTTCTTAGACCTGCTATATCTTTAGCGGATGTTGCTGCAGCTTCAACTTTTTGGTTAGAAGCTTTAGCGCAACAAGTAACAGATCATAATTCTCATAGCATTGTTAATCTTCTTCAACATGCTAATAATTTTATTTGTGATGCTATCTTTGATATCATTAGGGTTGATGTCAGGTATATGTCTCTAGCTATTTTAGCTAGAAGAGCTTTATGGCTTAAAACTTGGAATGCTGATATGTCTTCTAAGTCAACTTTGCTTTCCCTTTCTTTCCAGGGTAATAAATTATTTGGTTCTCAGTTGGATTCTATTATCTCAACTGTTACTGGAGGGAAAGGAACTTTTTTACCACAGGATAAAAAATCTGAAGGTAAATTTAGATCTAATAATCGTTTTCGTTCCTTTCGTCACAATAAGGAACAAAAGCCTGATCCTTCACCCACAGGAGCGGTATCAGTTTGGAAACCATCTCCAGTCTGGAATAAATCCAAGCCTTTTAGAAAACCAAAGCCAGCTCCCAAGTCCACATGAAGGTGCGGCCCTCATTCCAGACCAGCTGGTAGGGGGCAGATTACGATTTTTCAAAGAAATTTGGATCAATTCAATTCACAATCTTTGGATTCAAAACATTGTTTCAGAAGGGTACAGAATTGGCTACAAGATAAGGCCTCCTGCAAAGAGATTTTTTCTTTCCCGTGTCCCAGTAAATCCAGTGAAGGCTCAAGCATTTCTGAAATGTGTTTCAGATCTAGAGTTGGCTGGAGTAATTATGCCAGTTCCAGTTCTGGAACAGGGGCTGGGGTTTTATTCAAATCTCTTCATTGTACCAAAGAAGGAGAATTCCTTCAGACCAGTTCTGGATCTAAAAATATTGAATCGTTATGTAAGGGTACCAACATTCAAAATGGTAACTATAAGGACTATCCTGCCTTTTGTTCAGCAAGGGCATTATATGTCCACAATAGATTTACAGGATGCATATCTGCATATTCCGATTCATCCAGATCACTATCAGTTTCTTAGATTCTCTTTCCTAGACAAGCATTACCAGTTTGTGGCTCTGCCGTTTGGCCTAGCAACAGCTCCAAGAATTTTTACAAAGGTTCTCGGTGCCCTTCTGTCTGTAATCAGAGAACAGGGTATTGTGGTATTTCCTTATTTGGACGATATCTTGGTACTTGCTCAGTCTTCACATTTAGCAGAATCTCATACGAATCGACTTGTTGTTTCTTCAAAATCATGGTTGGAGGATCAATTTACCGAAAAGTTCATTGATTCCTCAGACAAGGGTAACCTTTTTAGGTTTCCAGATAGATTCAGCGTCCATGACTCTGTCTCTGACAGACAAGAGACGTCTAAAATTGATTTCAGCTTGTCGAAACCTTCAATCACAATCATTCCCTTCGGTAGCCTTATGCATGGAAATTCTAGGTCTTATGACTGCTGCATCGGACGCGATCCCCTTTGCTCATTTTCACATGCGACCTCTTCAGCTCTGTATGCTGAACCAGTGGTGCAGGGATTACACAAAGATATCTCAAGTAATATCTTTAAAACCGATTGTACGACACTCTCTGGCGTGGTGGACAGATCATCATCGTTTAGTTCAGGGGGCTTCTTTTGTTCTTCCGACCTGGACTGTAATTTCAACAGATGCAAGTCTGACAGGTTGGGGAGCTGTTTGGGGGTCTCTGACAGCACAAGGGGTTTGGGAATCTCAGGAGGTGAGATTACCAATCAATATTTTGGAACTCCGTGCAATTTTCAGAGCTCTTCAGTCATGGCCTCTTCTAAAGAGAGAATCGTTCATTTGTTTTCAGACAGACAATGTCACAACTGTGGCATACATCAATCATCAAGGAGGGACTCACAGTCCTCTGGCTATGAAAGAAGTATCTCGGATACTGGTATGGGCGGAATCCAACTCCTGTCTATTTTCTGCGGTTCATATCCCAGGTATAGACAATTGGGAAGCGGATTATCTCAGTCGCCAAACGTTACATCCCGGGCGAATGGTCTCTTCACCCAGAGGTATTTCTTCAGATTGTTCAAATGTGGGGACTTCCAGAAATAGATCTGATGGCTTCTCATCTAAACAAGAAACTTCCCAGGTATCTGTCCAGATCCAGGGATCCTCAAGCGGAAGCAGTGGATGCATTGTCACTTCCTTGGAAGTATCATCCTGCCTATATCTTTCCGCCTCTAGTTCTTCTTCCAAGAGTAATCTCCAAGATTCTGAAGGAATGCTTGTTTGTTCTGCTGGTGGCTCCAGCATGGCCTCACAGGTTTTGGTATGCGGATCTTGTCCGGATGGCCTCTTGCCAACCGTGGACTCTTCCGTTAAGACCAGACCTTCTGTCGCAAGGTCCTTTTTTTCATCAGGATCTCAAATCCTTAAATTTAAAGGTATGGAGATTGAACGCTTGATTCTTAGTCAAAGAGGTTTCTCTGACTCTGTGATTAATACTATGTTACAGGCTCGTAAATCTGTATCTAGGAAGATATATTATAGAGTCTGGAAGACTTACATTTCTTGGTGTCTTTCTCATCATTTTTCCTGGCATTCTTTTAGAATTCCGACAATTTTACAGTTTCTTCAGGATGGTTTGGATAAAGGTTTGTCTGCAAGTTCCTTGAAAGGACAAATCTCTGCTCTTTCTGTTCTTTTTCACAGAAAGATTGCTAATCTTCCTGATATTCATTGTTTTGTACAAGCTTTGGTTCGTATAAAACCTGTCATTAAGTCAATTTCTCCTCCTTGGAGTTTGAATTTGGTTCTGGGGGCTCTTCAAGCTCCTCCGTTTGAACCTATGCATTCATTGGACATTAAATTACTTTCTTGGAAAGTTTTGTTTCTTTTGGCCATCTCTTCTGCTAGAAGAGTTTCTGAATTATCTGCTCTTTCTTGTGAGTCTCCATTTCTGATTTTTCATCAGGATAAGGCGGTGTTGCAAACTTCTTTTAAATTTTTTCCTAAGGTTGTGAATTCTAACAACATTAGTAGAGAAATTGTGGTTCCTTCATTATGTCCTAATCCTAAGAATTCTAAGGAGAAATCATTGCATTCTTTGGATGTAGTTAGAGCTTTGAAATATTATGTTGAAGCTACGAAATCTTTCCGTAAGACTTCTAGTCTATTTGTTATCTTTTCCGGTTCTAGGAAAGGCCAGAAAGCTTCTGCCATTTCTTTGGCATCTTGGTTGAAATCTTTAATTCATCTTGCCTATGTTGAGTCGGGTAAAATTCCGCCTCAAAGAATT
The DNA here is from genome assembly GCF_027579735.1 of Bombina bombina. Lineage (NCBI taxonomy): Eukaryota > Metazoa > Chordata > Amphibia > Anura > Bombinatoridae > Bombina > Bombina bombina. The sequence goes on along the minus strand of NC_069499.1, from coordinate 1,323,553,886 downwards.
ACAGCTCATTCTACTAGGTCAGTATCTACTTCCTGGGCGTTTAGGAATGAAGCTTCGGTTGACCAGATCTGCAAAGCAGCAACTTGGTCCTCTTTGCATACTTTTACTAAATTCTACCATTTTGATGTATTTTCTTCTTCTGAAGCAGTTTTTGGTAGAAAAGTTCTTCAGGCAGCGGTTTCAGTTTGAATCTTCTGCTTATGTTTTTTGTTAAACTTTATTTTGGGTGTGGATTATTTTCAGCAGGAATTGGCTGTCTTTATTTTATCCCTCCCTCTCTAGTGACTCTTGTGTGGAAAGATCCACATCTTGGGTAGTCATTATCCCATACGTCACTAGCTCATGGACTCTTGTTAATTACATGAAAGAAAACATAATTTATGTAAGAACTTACCTGATAAATTCATTTCTTTCATATTAACAAGAGTCCATGAGGCCCACCCTTTTTTGTGGTGGTTATGATTTTTTTGTATAAAGCACAATTATTCCAATTCCTTATTTTATATGCTTCGCACTTTTTTTCTTATCACCCCACTTCTTGGCTATTCGTTAAACTGATTTGTGGGTGTGGTGAGGGGTGTATTTATAGGCATTTTAAGGTTTGGGAAACTTTGCCCCTCCTGGTAGGAATGTATATCCCATACGTCACTAGCTCATGGACTCTTGTTAATATGAAAGAAATGAATTTATCAGGTAAGTTCTTACATAAATTATGTTTTTCTCTTGGAATCATTTGTGACATAGAAATTAAATAGCACCACACACAAATCTGTGCTCGCGTGAATATTGGTAGGTTTAACAGTTTTATCAAGTGACAAATGAAGACAAGAAAGTAAAATACAGCTTAATTAGAAAAACAAATAATAGCTTCAGTGACAACATTAGCTCCTGTACATTACCTGTAAGATTTCATTACAGCACTTCTACATAATATATATTGCAGGGAATTTGTGTACTCAAACAACTAAATTACCGTTATTTTTTTATGCACAGTAACTCGTGCAGAAACCCAAGGGCCTTTCATAGGGTCATTAAAATGCCCAAAGCAGCCGTGCATGAAGGCTTAAAATGAAATAAAATATATTCATAAGCTTGCTGTAAATTAAAGCCCAGACACGCGACAGACAATGTAAGTTATAAACCTGTGCACAAATGATAAAGCAGTAGTGGAATGGTCGGCAGCCTATCAGCATTATTCATAGTGGTGCTACACTTGGTGTACTAGGACACAGGAAAGGAAGGAAAATTCTAAAAGGGATATGCTAGTGTAAAAATAAAATGCTTGATTTCATTAAGGTGTTTTATTTTTATCCTTTTTTTTAATATAATGTAATTAACATCTGCAACGCTGTGCTCTTGTGCTACTTCAGATAAGGATACAGCTGGCGAGCAAATGAGATTCAAGCATACTTGCATATTATCCCGTCAATGACTATCTGGATTGGTTAAACCCTCTTGAAAGGAATAAAGTAAAAAAAAAAAAAAATCTTCCCCAATAAAATATGTTGTTTCCCATCTAAGGTGGATATGTTTTTTTCTTTGTTTTTTTTTTTTCTTATTGTTTATATAATTACCACTGCATTTTGAGTTAGTAACTCTAGAATTATATCTTTAAAAAATTACTACGATATACTGTATTATTATGGTCCACCGGATCTATATGCCTAGGTATAACCATTGCAGACAAACTATATATTTGCTTTTGTTTGTGCATATTACTGTGATATTTTCTTATGTGACATTTTTTGATTTTGTCATTTCGACATGCATTTGTAAAACCATGTTTCTGTTTTTGTCACCTGAATAAAATTAAAATATATATATATTGTGTAGACAGGTACATAGATAAATATGGTAAAACATCACACATCTTCTCTGTACCTGTGTCTCAATAACGCCAGTCCTTGTGCAAAGGTCCATGTTTATACTTACAGTGACGTCTCTGTGCGAGCCGGAGCATGCACAATGTGATGAAGGGACCTAGACCTAGGCTAGACGTAGGTGTAGACAATATTGTCTGGGATATAGGTAAGGCACATTATAAACAAACCTTTCAAAACAATATTTATAAATCCTGAAAGAGACGTTTATCGATTACTCAGCACAGTTGTTTGTTTTAAAACTTGTTTACAGTTTGAGTAAACTGTCCCTTTAAGTACAAAGGGTCCCATTTATCAAGCCGTCAACTTGTTCACTTCACCGAAAGTAAATTTTCTTGAAGTTCACAGCTATTCGCAAAAATGCATTCAATAACCATATTTATATGAAAAACTATTGAACCTTATCACGTCAAATTCAATGCAAAGGCAGCAAGTGATTGATGAGGATCAATTCCTATGTCAAAAAGTCGTCCCAGTCTCTTACATAGTGTATAATAGATATGTATTGCTGAGAATATATCCTTTTGAAGCGAGTTCATATAAAGTCCAAAATGCATTTCTTTCATGTAATTAGCAAGAGTCCATGAGCTAGTGACGTATGGGATATACATTCCTACCAGGAGGGGCAAAGTTTCCCAAACCTTAAAATGCCTATAAATACACCCCTCACCACACCCACAAATCAGTTTTACAAACTTTGCCTCCTATGGAGGTGGTGAAGTAAGTTTGTGCTAGATTCTACGTTGATATGCGCTCCGCAGCAGGTTGGAGCCCGGTTTTCCTCTCAGTGTGCAGTGAATGTCAGAGGGATGTGGAGAGAGTATTGCCTATTTGAATTCAATGATCTCCTTCTACGGGGTCTATTTCATAGGTTCTCTGTTATCGGTTGTAGAGATTCATCTCTTACCTCCCTTTTCAGATCGACGATATACTCTTATTTATATACCATTACCTCTGCTGATTTTCGTTTCAGTACTGGTTTGGCTTTCTACAACATGTAGATGAGTGTCCTGGGGTAAGTAAGTCTTATTTTCTGTGACACTCTAAGCTATGGTTGGGCACTTTTTTATAAAGTTCTAAATATATGTATTCAAACATTTATTTGCCTTGACTCAGGATGTTCAACATTCCTTATTTCAGACAGTCAGTTTCATATTTGGGATAATGCATATGAATAAATCAATTTTTTTCTTACCTTAAAAATTTGACTTTTTCCCTGTGGGCTGTTAGGCTCGCGGGGGCTGAAAATGCTTCATTTTATTGCGTCATTCTTGGCGCAGACTTTTTTGGCGCAAATTTTTTTTTTCTGTTTCCGGCGTCATACGTGTCGCCGGAAGTTGCGTCATTTTTGACGTTCTTTTGCTCCAAAAGTGTCGGCGTTCTGGATGTGGCGTCATTTTTTGCGCCAAAAGCATTTAGGCGCCAAATAATGTGGGCGTCATTTTTGGCTCTAAAAAATATGGGCGTCACTATTGTCTCCACATTATTTAAGTCTCATTTTTTATTGCTTCTGGTTGCTAGAAGCTTGTTCACTGGCATTTTTTTCCCATTCCTGAAACTGTCATTTAAGGAATTTGATCAATTTTGCTTTATATGTTGTTTTTTCTATTACATATTGCAAGATGTCCCACATTGAAACTGAGTCAGAAGATACTATTGGAAAATCACTGCCTGGGGCTGGAGCTACCAAAGCTAAGTGTATCTACTGTAAACTTATGGTATCTGTTCCTCCAGCTGTTGTTTGTACTGTTTTGTCATGACAAACTTGTTAATGCAGATAATATTTCCTTTAGTACTGTTACATTACCTGTTGCTGTTCTGTCAACATCTAATACTCAGAGTGTTCCTGATAACATAAGAGATTTTGTTTCTAAATCCATTAAGAAGGCTATGCCTGTTATTCCTCCTTCTAGTAAACGTAAAAAGTCTTTTAAAACTTCTCATTTTTCAGATGAATTTTTAAATGAACATCATCATTCTGATTCTGATGATGGTTCTTCTGGTTCAGAGGATTCTGTCTCAGAGGTTGATGCTGATAAATCTTCATATTTATTTAAAATGGAATTTATTCGTTCTTTACTTAAAGAAGTCCTAATTGCATTAGAAATAGAGGATTCTGGTCCTCTTGATACTAAATCTAAACGTTTAGATAAGGTTTTTAAACCTCCTGTAGTTATTCCAGACGTTTTTCCTGTCCCTGATGCTATTTCTGAAGTAATTTCCAGGGAATGGAATAATTTGGGTAATTCATTTACTCCTTCTAAACGTTTTAAGCACTTTTATACTGTGCCATCTGACAGATTAGAGTTTTGGGACAAAATCCCTAAAGTTGATGGGGCTGTCTCTACTCTTGTTAAGCGTACTACTACTCCTACGGCAGATGGTACTTCCTTTAAGGATCCTTTAGATAGGAAAATTGAATCCTTTCTAAGAAAAGCTTACTTGTGTTCAGGTAATCTTCTTAGACCTGCTATATCTTTAGCGGATGTTGCTGCAGCTTCATCTTTTGGTTAGAAGCTTTAGCGCAACAAGTAACAGATCATAATTCTCATAGCATTTTTATTCTTCTTCAACATGCTAATAATTTTATTTGTGATGCCATCTTTGATATCATTAGAGTTGATGTCAGGTATATGTCTCTAGCTATTTTAGCTAGAAGAGCTTTATGGCTTAAAACTTGGAATGCTAATCTGTCTTCTAAGTCTACTCTGCTTTCCCTTTCTTTCCAGGGTAATAATCGTTTTCGTTCCTTTCGTCACAACAAGGAACAAAAACCTGATCCTTCATCCTCAGGAGCGGTATCAGTTTGGAAATCATCTCCAGTCTGGAATAAATCCAAGCCTTTTAGAAAATCAAAGCCAGCTCCTAAGTCCACATGAAGGTGCGGCCCTCATTCCAGCTCAGCTGGTAGGGGGCAGATTACGTTTTTTCAAAGAAATTTGGATCAATTCCGTTCACAATCTTTGGATTCAGAACATTGTTTCAGAAGGGTACAGAATTGGCTACAAGATAAGGCCTCCTGCAAAGAGATTTTTTCTTTCCCGTGTCCCAGTAAACCCAGCGAAGGCTCAAGCATTTCTGAAATGTGTTTCAGATCTAGAGTTGACTGGAGTAATTATGCCAGTTCCAGTTCTGGAACAGGGACTGGGGTTTTATTCAAATCTCTTCATTGTACCAAAGAAGGAAAATTCCTTCAGATCAGTTCTGGATCTAAAAATATTGAATCGTTATGTAAGGATACCAACATTCAAAATGGTAACTGTAAGGACTATCCTGCCTTTTGTTCAGCAAGGGCATTATATGTCTACAATAGATTTACAGGATGCATATCTGCATATTCCGATTCATCCAGATCACTATCAGTTTCTGAGATTCTCTTTCCTAGACAAGCATTACCAGTTTGTGGCTCTGCCGTTTGGCCTAGATACAGCTCCAAGAATTTTACAAAGGTTCTCGGTGCCCTTCTGTCTGTAATCAGAGAACAGGGTATTGTGGTATTCCTTATTTGGACGATATCTTGGTACTTGCTCAGTCTTCACATTTAGCAGAATCTCATACGAATCGACTTGTGTTGTTTCTTCAACATCATGGTTGGAGGATCAATTTACCAAAAAGTTCATTGATTCCTCAGACTCAGGTAACCTTTTTAGGTTTTCAGATAGATTCAGTGTCCATGACTCTATCTTTGACAGACAAGAGACGTCTAAAATTGATATCAGCTTGTCGAAACCTTCAGTCACAATCTTTCCCTTCGGTAGCCTTATGCATGGAAATTCTAGGTCTTATGACTGCGGCATCAGACGCGATCCCCTTTGCTCGTTTTCACATGCGGCCTCTTCAGCTCTGTATGCTGAGCCAGTGGTGCAGGGATTACACAAAGATATCTCAATTAATATCTTTAAAACCGATTGTATGACACTCTCTGACGTGGTGGACAGATCACCATCGTTTAGTTCAGGGGGCTTCTTTTGTTCTTCCGACCTGGTCTGTAATTTCAACAGATGCAAGCCTTTCAGGTTGGGGAGCTGTGTGGGGGTCTCTGACAGCACAAGGGGTTTGGGAATCTCAGGAGGTGAGATTACCGATCAATATTTTGGAACTCCGTGCAATTTTCAGAGCTCTTCAGTCTTGGCCTCTTCTAAAGAGAGAATCGTTCTTTTGTTTTCAGACAGACAATGTCACAACTGTGGCATACATCAATCATCAAGGAGGGACATACAGTCCTCTGGCTATGAATGAAGTATCTCGAATTCTGGTATGGGCGGAATCCAGCTCCTGTCTAGTTTCTGCGGTTCTTATCCCAGGTATAGACAATTGGGAAGCGGATTATCTCAGTCGCCAAACGTTACATCCGGGCAAATGGTCTCTTCATCCAGAGGTATTTCTTCAGATTGTTCAAATGTGGGGACTTCCAGAAATATATTTGATGGCCTCTCATCTAAACAAGAAACTTCCCAGGTATCTGTCCAGATCCAGGGATCCTCAAGCGGTAGCAGTGGATGCATTGTCACTTCCTTGGAAGTATCATCCTGTCTATATCTTTCCGCCTCTAGTTTCTTCTTCCAAGAGTAATCTCCAAAATTCTGAAGGAATGCGCGTTTGTTCTGCTGGTAGCTCCAGCATGGCCTCACAGTTTTTGGTATGCGGATCTTGTCCGGATGGCCTCTTGCCAACCGTGGTCTCTTCCGTTAAGGCCAGACCTTCTGTCGCAAGGTCTTTTTTTCCATCAGGATCTCAAATCCTTAAATTTAAAGGTATGGAGATTGAATGCTTGATTCTTAGTCAAAGAGGTTTCTCTGACCCTGTGATTAATACTATGTTACAGGCTCGTAAATCTGTATCTAGGGAGATATATTATAGAGTCTGGAAGACTTATATTTCTTTTTTCCTGGCATTCTTTTAGAATTCCGAGAATTTTACAGTTTCTTCAGGATGGTTTGGATAAATGTTTGTCTGCAAGTTCCTTGAAAGGACAAATCTCTGCTCTTTCTGTTCTTTTTCACAGAAAGATTGCTAATCTTCCTGATATTCATTGTTTTGTACTAGCTTTGGTTCGTATAAAACCTGTCATTAAAATATGGAAAGGTTCCAAGAGGGAAACCCGTATCTTACTTAACTTCAGACACACCTTATCCCTCTCGGATGTCTGGAGAGATAGAAACCCAGAGGCCCAAGACTACACCTGCCTACATCCGGCGAAAACAACCCTATCCCGTATAGACTACTTCTTAGTCACCAGTTCCTTTTGTCCCCGCATAGCCGACACCAAAATTGACCCCATAACTATTTCAGATCATGCCCCGGTTTCATTACACATAGACACAGATGCACCACACAGACAAGCACACAGGTGGCGATTTCCGTCACACTTATATCATGACCTCAATTTACGTAAATACCTGATAGGGGAATGGTTGGCATACAAAGAACTGAACGCACAGCATCTAGGTGACATTTCACTATTCTGGGAATCAGCAAAGGCGGTGTTGAGAGGGGTGGTTATGGCATACGCCGCCAAAGTCAGAAAAACACGGAGAGCGAGGGGGGAATTACTCTTACGCCAGATACTAAATGCCAGAAATAAATACTTGAGACACCCTACAGAACAGAACAGAAATAAATTTAGGGAGGTTAAAGACTTGAGAGACACATATCTGATACAAACAACGGTTGCTGCCCAAAACCGCTCTCAGGCTAAATATTACAGGTACGGAAACCGTACGGGGAAATTACTGGCTCGGCTCACAAGGTTAGATAGAAAACCAAACACTATAGTGGCTATCAAGGACAAAGACAATATACTTACTCAAGACTCAGAAATACAGCAAGCATTCACCTCATATTACTCTAACTTGTATGACTCTCAAGACATTGACATAGAAAAGAAAGACGCATTTTGGAGGGAGTTAACATTACCACAGTTAAATGAGGATCAGGTAATGAAACTCAATGCCCCAATTCAATCCCTAGAAATTACAAAGGCCATCGATTCGCTCCCTCTAGAAAAAACCCCGGGACCTGATGGACTGCCCGGGGAATTCTATAAAATGCTCGGTGGGGAGACGGTGGACACTCTTGCCCTATTATATAATGCAATTTTAGAAGGAAAAGCAAAATTGACCAACAGATTCGCAGAAGCAAATATTACAGTGCTCCCCAAACCTGACAGGGACCCCCTGCTCACAGCATCTTACAGACCAATCTCCCTGTTAAATTCAGACTATAAATTATTCACCAAAATATTGGCCAATAGGCTGGCGGGGGTACTCCCCCTCCTAGTTCAGGAAGATCAAACCGGGTTTGTTAAGGGAAGGTCCGCGGTTAAAAATATGAGGAAATTGCAATTAGTATTAACACACTTTTGGGAGAGACAGGGCGAGGATCGAGATCAGAATGCGAAAGAGGCCTGCCTAATTCTAGTGGACTCTGAAAAAGTATTCGATAAAATACTATGGGACCATTTATTTACCACCCTGAGACAATTTGGCATACGGGGACCCTATTTGAGAGCTATTGAGACCATATACAACACTCCCCAAGCGGCGATCCTGATAAACGGAAAGCCATCACAGACATTCTCTCTCAGGAGGGGCACGAGGCAGGGGTGTCCTCTTTCACCCCTCCTGTTAGACCTAGCATTGGAGCCCCTAGCGATTAGGATCAGGAAAGAAACAGCAGGGCTGAGTATAGGCAGGGAGACCATACACCTGTCACTCTTTGCAGATGACATGGTACTTTACATAATAGACCCCAGGGAAAACATCCCTAAAGTACTAAGGGTGATAGCTGAGTTTAGTGATATTTCGGGATACAGGATAAATAAAGATAAGTCTGAACTACTATGGCTACAGAACAATGACCCTAGTGCACCATTAGAAGATAACTTTAAAGTGATCTCACACACATTCAAATATCTAGGTATCAACCTGACTAGAAACCCCACCCAATGGTACGCAGTCAATTTTAAACCACTGCTGCAAAACCTAAAACAAAAGCTGTTGACCTGGGCCTCACTACCCCTGACCCTATCGGGGAGAGTGGGGCTTATTAAAATGATCCTGTTCCCTAAGCTCCTCTATACCCTGCAGATGCTCCCTGAGCTGCTGCATAAAAAAGACCTTGGGACACTAAACAGGGACATTCTATACTTCATCTGGAGGGGGAAAAAACACAGAATCAGTTATCAGAAAATGACTTGTCAGCCAGAGCAGGGAGGCTTTGGACTTCCGAACATCGAATATTATAACTGGGCAGCTTTAACAAAGTATGTGATGGACTGGCTAGTGGATGGGGGGCATTTTACCAACTATGCACTAGAATCAGAAATTATCAAACCATGGTCATTAAAAATGCTCCCACACATGAATCGAGCACAGGCAGACCCCATACTGGGAGGGGCGGGTCTTTTCCGTCACCCCATAAGAGCATGGTGGAAGTTGTGCAAGACACTGGGAGTCTCGCACAATCACACAACCTTTCTGCCCCTTAGGGGTAATCCAGACTTTCCCGCAGGATTCACCACAAAACCATTTAAGCAATGGGAGGAATGGGGGGTTAAGACCCTGAAACAAATACTATCGGACGATAGGTCCACAGTCCGACCCTTTATTGAATTACAGAGAGACTGTGGTATACCTAACTCACACCATTTTGCTTACCTACAAGTCAAACATTACGTGCAAAATCTCTTGAGAACTGGGAATATGTTAGAAACTGACTGTGACATTTACAAACTCTTGAAGTTGATGAAGGGAGGGATGACCTCTATCTCACACACCTACAACACTCTCCAGTCTAAACCTAATAAAGCAAATATTGAACAGCTGAGAACCGCCTGGGAAACCAGGATAGGCCATAATATTGCGGACGAATATGTAGAGCAAAGCTTTGTAAAGGTGAGGAGGGCTTCTCTCTCAAACGAAATTAGGGAATCCCATACTAAACTAGTTCACAACGCATACATAACACCCAAAATGTTCCACAAGTGGAAGACAGATGCAACGGGAATATGCCCGAAATGCTCAAACCCTAACCCAGACATACTACACATGATATGGAACTGCCCGCAGTTAACAAAATTTTGGTCCATGGCACAGAGGTGGATGGAAAAGTGTACAGGGGACAAAATCCAGTTATCAGACGAAATGGTGATATTCCTACACGCTCAGACAAAAGCTAGCCAGCACACAGAGTTCATACACAATGTACTACTACACGCAAGAAAACTCATCCTGAAGGAATGGATGATGCAGGCACCCCCAACCTTCACACAACTCAAGGAAATAGTAAGAAAGCAAATGATATATGAACAACTTGACACTCGGGGACATTACGCGCAGAACGAAAAAATTTGTGACCAAATGGGAAACCTTTATTCACACTCTAGACCTAGCACATCAGAAACAGATCATTTACCCATTCAAAGACGCTGAGTTTATACTGAATGCCCAACTACACGGGAAATGGAACTTATTTACATAGTAGCTCAGGCATGATAACAATTGCTTGAGATGTTACAGGGCTCAGGGCACTGGGAACCCTGGGGTGGCGCCCGGGGTTGAGACAGAGAATAGGTAAGCTCTGGGAGAGGAGAAGATAATTGATTCCTTTGACACAAGCATGTTGTATTATACTGGTATGTTTACGTTGCAGAATTCAGTAGATTTGTGTCTACTACTATCTCTTTCAGTAATGAAGATGAACTGGATGTTAGGAGAAGGAGTTATGTTATGAAGGAGGGTGGATAGGTGAAAAAAAAAAATAATGGTGCCATTGCAGTGATTTTGTTTGACAAGTATTGTACTCAGAATGATATGTTATGTAATTCACAACGTTTGTCACTGTATGTGGTACTGGAAAAATAAAGTATTTAAAAAAAAAAAAAAAAACCTGTCATTAAGTCAATTTCTCCTCCTTGGAGTTTGATTTTGGTTCTGAGGGCTCTTCAAGCTCCTCCGTTTGAACCTATTCATTCATTGGACATTAAATAACTTTCTTGGAAAGTTTTGTTCCTTTTTGCCATCTCTTCTGCCAGAAGAGTTTCTGAATTATCTGCTCTTTCTTGTGAGTCTCTTTTTCTGATTTTTCACCAGGATAAGGCGGTGTTGCGAACTTCTTTTAAATTTTTACCTAAGGTTGTGAATTCCAACAACATTAGTAGAGAAATTGTGGTTCCTTCATTACATCCTAATCCTAAGAATTCTAAGGAGAAATCATTGCATTCTTTGGATGTAGTTAGAGCTTTGAAATATTATGTTGAAGCTACTAAGAATTTCCGAAAGACTTCTAGTCTATTTGTTATCTTTTCCGGTTCTAGGAAAGGTCAGAAGGCCTCTGCCATTTCTTTGGCATCTTGGTTGAAATCTTTAATTCATCATGCTTATGTCGAGTCGGGTAAAACTCCGCCTCAAAGGATTACAGCTCATTCTACTAGGTCAGTTTCTACTTCCTGGGCGTTTAGGAATGAAGCTTCGGTTGATCAGATTTGCAAAGCAGCAACTTGGTCTTCTTTGCATACTTTTACTAAATTCTACCATTTTGATGTGTTTTCTTCTTCTGAAGCTGTCTTTGGTAGAAAAGTACTTCAGGCAGCTGTTTCAGTTTGAATCTTCTGCTTATATTTTCAGTTTTTTTCTTTATAAGATTTAAACTTTATTTTTGGGTGTGGATTTTTTTCAGCGGAATTGGCTGTCTTTATTTTATCCCTCCCTCTCTAGTGACTCTTGCGTGGAAGATCCACATCTTGGGTAGTCATTATCCCATACGTCACTAGGTTATGCTGTCAGTGCTGTCGTTATCGTAACTTCTGTTATTGTGAAGTGGTTCAAAACAAGCGTTATAAAATGAGACCTACCTGTACTAAGGATAGCTTTGTCCAATTCAGCAAGGTTCTAATAAAAGGAAAATTTCCGGTTAAAATGAAAATGTGCATAAATGAGTCGCATATTTGAATAGAAACATATTTACAATACACATTTATTGACAAAGTAAAAGTTATCACTGTTTTAGTGTTAGTATTTTTCTCTGCACGTGCATGTTAAAGTGAAGTTAAAGTTACCTTCATCTCGATCCTGAATATTATGCTTTCCTCAAAATTAATATGACTTTCATTCATGATTTTTTTAAATTCTAAATCTTAAGAAAGTTATACCCGTTTTTACTCACTGTTTGCGGCTCCGCAAATTCAACCCGATTTTTTCTTTTTTTTTCTTTTTGGATCACGTTCTTAGGACAGCCTATTGAAAATCTGGCCGTCATCCTCCTCCTTTATGAGCTGCACATGCGCTATATTTTTTTGCTCATCTAGGATTGCCTGCGCGCTCCCGATTTGCGCATGCGTAACAATCTATGCTGCAAATTCCTGGTTAGCGCATGCTTTGTAGAGAGCTATGTTGCCAATTTGCGCATGCGCAGTTGAAATGGAGCATAGTGAACGCGCTTTAGAGAGACGTATAGAGCGGGTGGACCGCTCTATACGTCTAAGAAAGAAAAGCTGGAAATAGGGTTTGGGAGGAACCAGTAATGGAAACGGTAGAATTATAAATGTTTATATTTTGAAAAGTGAAAATTATAGAGAGATAAGAAGATAGCGATTAGCTTATGTAAGTATCAAAAGAAGCTTTGGTGTGTTCCAACTCAGAAAACTTTACCTTCACTTTAAAGGGACATGAAACCCAAATTGTTACTTTCATGATTCAGATAGAGTATACAATTTTGAACAACTTTCTAATTTACTCCTATTATCTAATTTGTTTTATCTCTTGCTATCATTTGTTGAAGGAGCAGCAATGCACTTATGATTTCTAACTGAACTTATGGGTGAGCCAAATCACAATCGATATATATATGCAGCCACTAATCAACAGCTAGAATCTAGGTTATCTGCTGTTCATGAGCTTGCCTAGATAAACCTTTCAGCAAAGGATTACAAGAGAAGGATGCAAATTAAATAATACAAGTAAATTGGAAAGTTGTTTAAAATTGTACTCTATCTGAATCATGAAAGAAAATGTTTAGGTTTCATGTCCCTTTAAGTATAGCTAGATATTTTAAGTGCACTAGCATTTTAAATACTGCAGCTGTTTAAAGAGTCAGTGGGGCTTGTATCATGTCAGCAATGATGCAATTTGAGTCATTATCTCTCTGAGCAAGTGCTGTTTTTAACATGCTGGCACATGGAGCATATTTAAGTACTTTCTTTTAACAGCTATAGCTTTTACACGAAGCATTTTTGCTAATACATGTATATTGTAAAATGCTTCTATTCACAACTGATGCACCTGTTGTGAATTCCAATTTTGGCTTTAATGTCCCTTTAATATATTTTATCCACTAGTACTACAGTTAATAGAATAGAATAACAATTGTTGTGTTGTACTAGATATTTCCAGCTTTTATTTGTTGGATATATCAAAGTTTTTAACAAGCTTGTGGCTGAAACTTTGTATTTCATGATACTATTATATAAGTAATAGGCTCTGCATGTTAGCACTGTGTCACTGGTATTTCAGCATTCTAGTATTCTGCTGTTCTAGTGCTGGTGGCATTAGCAAGCTAAATTATTAGTGACAGTTGCAGTCAATACGCGGCTTTAGACACTGTGCGCTAAGGCATTTCATGTGGCTAAAAAAATGAGACGCCAGCTCTCACTCAGGCTAAGCAGCTGTAGGAATAGAAAGAATTACTGGTATTGATTAGAATTTAGTATGCTACTTAGCTCTGCTCGCTGGGGTAAATTCTTTAGCTGAGAGAGGTGATCCCATCTCTGCACAGGAATATGCAGCCTTACAGTCCCCAGGAAATGACTGCAGACTGGGCGGTATATATATAATATTCCTGTTTAACAGGGCTGCCCACACTTCAGTGAGATAAAATGTACTTTTGTTTATGTCTGTCAGTGTGATCTTTTCATTAGCATTTGTTTGTAGAGCGCCACCGGATTTTTTTGTTCCACTGTGTAGTTGAGTAGGAGTGCGCAATGATACTGTTTGTAAAAAGAAATACACGTGCATAAAACAGGCTAAACTAAACCTAATAAATGAATACAAGAGGAAGAATGTCCTCAGCTTAACATCAACAGATAATTTATCAAACTTTAGGGAATTTGAGTTTTGGTGCTGAATGAAAACAAACTTGTCCAGAATTCCCATTTGATTTTGTTAAGGCCATAATTGTGGTGCAAAACACTTGTACACCTATATTTAATCCATTGTATCAGCTGTAGAGAAAATGAGACTATTTGTGATCTGGATCTGCCAGTCAGCACTAAGAGACTGATCCCAACATAATGCAAAACATAATGCAAAACACTTCGGCCCCCCAAGGTAATACTTGTGCAGCCCCACCCCCTGCTGTTGTGCAACCAATTGCCAGTCATTTCTTACAAATGGGTCCAGGATATTTCACATTTTTGTGACAAGGTAAAAAGCATTAGACTTAAGATTAGTGCTTCTTAAATTTCAAATTGAAGACTTGCATGAGCGAGCCTGCACCGCCTACAGCGTCATTGCATACGCAGCTACAGAGAGGGGGCCTTAGGCTTTATTTTTTTCTTAGGATCACCTTATGCATAATCAATACATTCTCAAATTCTTTTACTATATTTGTCACCAGTACACAGAAGGCTATTTCTTCTGTTAAGTGTGATCAGTCCACGGGTCATCATTACTTCTGGGATATTACTCCTCCCCAACAGGAAGTGCAAGAGGATTCACCCAGCAGAGCTGCATATAGCTCCTCCCCTCTACGTCACTCCCAGTCATTCTCTTGCACCCAACGACTAGATAGGATGTGTGAGAGGACTATGGTGATTATACTTAGTTTTATATCTTCAATCAAAAGTTTGTTATTTTAAAATAGCACCGGAGTGTGTTATTACCTCTCTGGCAGAGTTTGAAGAAGAATCTACCAGAGTTTTGCTATGATTTTAGCCGGAGTAGTTAAGATCATATTGCTGTTCTCGGCCATCTGAGGAGTGAGGTAAACTTCAGATCAGGGGACAGCGGGCAGATGAATCTGCATAGAGGTATGTAGCAGTTTTTATTTTCTGACAATGGAATTGATGAGAAAATCCTGCCATACCGATATAATGTCATGTATGTATACTTTACACTTCAGTATTCTGGGGAATGGTACTTCACTAGAATTACACTGTAAGAAATACATAAAGCTGTTTAATAACTAGAGATTATGTTTAACGTCTTTGCTGGAATGTAAAATCGTTTTCATTTACTGAGGTACTGAGTGAATAAATGTTTGGGCACTATTTTTCCACTTGGCAGTTGCTTAATCTGTTTTTCTGACAGTTTCTGTTCTCCCTCACTGCTGTGTGTGAGGGGGAGGGGCCGTTTTTTGGCGCTTTTTCTATGCATCAAATATTTCAGTCAGCAACTCATTGTATTCCCTGCATGATCCGGTTCATCTCTACAGAGCTCAGGGGTCTTCAAACTTATTTTGAGGGAGGTAATTTCTCTCAGCAGAGCTGTGAGAATTATAGTTTGACTGAGATAAAAAACGTTTATTCTGTAATTTGTTTCCTGCTTTCAGAATTTGTTATCTTTGCTAATGGGATTAAACCTTTGCTAAAGTTGTGTTGTTTACAAGGATTGAGGCTATAACTGTTTCAATTTATTAATTTTCAACTGTCATAGATCTTCTGTGCTTCTTAAAGGCACAGTACATTTTAATATTATTCTAATTGAATTGTATTTCCAAGTTGCAAGTTTATTTGCTAGTGTGTTAAACATGTCTGATTCAGAGGATGATACCTGTGTCATTTGTTGCAATGCCAAAGTGGAGCCCAATAGAAATTTATGTACTAACTGTATTGATGCTACTTTAAATAAAAGTCAATCTGTACAAATTGAACAAATTTCACCAAACAACGAGGGGAGAGTTATGCCGACTAACTCGCCTCACGTGTCAGTACCTACATCTCCCGCTCAGAGGGAGGTGCGTGATATTGTAGCGCCGAGTACATCTGGGCGGCCATTACAAATCACATTACAGGATATGGCTACTGTTATGACTGAGGTTTTGGCTAAATTACCAGAACTAAGAGGTAAGCGTGATCACTCTGGGGTGAGAACAGAGTGCGCTGATAATATTAGGGCCATGTCAGACACTGCGTCACAGATGGCAGAACATGAGGACGGAGAACTTCATTCTGTGGGTGACGGTTCTGATCCAAACAGACTGGATTCAGATATTTCAAATTTTAAATTTAAACTGGAAAACCTCCGTGTATTACTAGGGGAGGTGTTAGCGGCTCTGAATGATTGTAACACAGTTGCAATACCAGAGAAAATGTGTAGGTTGGATAAATATTTTGCGGTACCGACGAGTACTGAGGTTTTTCCTATACCTAAGAGACTTACTGAAATTGTTACTAAGGAGTGGGATAGACCCGGTGTGCCGTTCTCACCCCCTCCGATATTTAGAAAAATGTTTCCAATAGACGCCACCACAAGGGACTTATGGCAAACGGTCCCTAAGGTGGAGGGAGCAGTTTCTACCTTAGCTAAGCGTACCACTATCCCGGTGGAGGATAGCTGTGCTTTTTCAGATCCAATGGATAAAAAGTTAGAGGGTTACCTTAAGAAAATGTTTGTTCAACAAGGTTTTATATTGCAACCCCTTGCATGCATTGCGCCGATCACGGCTGCAGCGGCATTCTGGATTGAGTCTCTGGAAGAGAACATTGGTTCAGCTACTCTGGACGACATTACGTACAGGCTTAGAGTCCTTAAACTATCTAATTCATTCATTTCGGAGGCCGTAGTACATCTTACTAAACTTACGGCGAAGAATTCAGGATTCGCCATTCAGGCACACAGGGCGCTGTGGCTAAAATCCTGGTCAGCTGATGTTACTTCTAAGTCTAAATTGCTTAATATACCTTTCAAAGGGCAGACCTTATTCGGGCCCGGGTTGAAAGAGATTATCGCTGACATTACAGGAGGTAAAGGCCATGCCCTGCCTCAGGACAAAGCCAAAGCCAAGACTAGACAGTCTAATTTTCGTTCCTTTCGTAATTTCAAAGCAGGAGCAGCATCAACTTCCTCTGCACCAAAACAGGAAGGAGCTGTTGCTCGCTACAGACAAGGCTGGAAACCTAACCAGTCCTGGAACAAGGGCAAGCAGACTAGGAAACCTGCTGCTGCCCCTAAAACAGCATGAATTGAGGGCCCCCGATCCGGGATCGGATCTAGTGGGGGGCAGACTTTCTCTCTTCGCCCAGGCTTGGGCAAGAGATGTTCAGGATCCCTGGGCGCTAGAGATAATATCTCAGGGATACCTTCTGGACTTCAAATACTCTCCTCCAAGAGAGTGATTTCATCTGTCAAGATTGTCAACAATCCAGACAAAGAAAGAGGCGTTTCTACGCTGCGTACAAGAGCTCTTGTTAATGGGAGTAATCCATCCAGTTCCACGATCGGAACAGGGACAGGGGTTTTACTCAAATCTGTTTGTGGTTCCCAAAAAAGAGGGAACTTTCAGACCAATCCTGGACTTAAAGATCCTAAACAAATTCCTAAGAGTTCCATCGTTCAAGATGGAGACTATTCGGACAATTTTACCTATGATCCAAGAGGGTCAATACATGACCACTGTAGATTTAAAGATGCTTACCTTCACATACCGATTCACAAAGATCATTATCGGTACCTAAGGTTTGCCTTCCTAGACAGGCATTACCAGTTTGTGGCTCTTCCATTCGGATTGGCTACAGCTCCAAGAATCTTCACAAAGGTTCTGGGTGCTCTTCTGGCGGTACTAAGACCGCGGGGAATCTCGGTAGCTCCATACCTAGACGACATTCTGATACAAGCTTCAAGCTTTCAAACTGCCAAGTCTCATACAGAGTTAGTGCTGGCATTTCTAAGGTCACATGGATGGAAGGTGAACGAAAAGAAAAGTTCACTCGTTCCACTCACAAGAGTTCCCTTCCTGGGGACTCTTATAGATTCTGTAGAAATGAAGATTTACCTGACAGAGGACAGGCTAACAAGACTTCAAAGTGCTTGCCGCACCCTTCATTCCATTCAACACCCGTCAGTGGCTCAATGCATGGAGGTAATCGGCTTAATGGTAGCGGCAATGGACATAGTACCCTTTGCACGCTTACACCTCAGACCACTGCAACTGTGCATGCTAAGTCAGTGGAATGGGGATTACTCAGACTTATCCCCTTCTCTGAATCTGGATCAAGAGACCAGAAATTCTCTTCTATGGTGGCTTTCTCGGCCACATCTGTCCAGGGGGATGCCATTCAGCAGACCAGACTGGACAATTGTAACAACAGACGCCAGCCTTCTAGGTTGGGGTGCCGTCTGGAATTCTCTGAAGGCTCAGGGACAATGGAGTCAGGAGGAGAGTCTCCTGCCAATAAACATTCTGGAATTGAGAGCAGTTCTCAATGCCCTCCTGGCTTGGCCCCAGTTGACAACTCGGGGGTTCATCAGGTTTCAGTCGGACAACATCACGACTGTAGCTTACATCAACCATCAGGGAGGGACAAGAAGCTCCCTAGCTATGATGGAAGTATCAAAGATAATTTGCTGGGCAGAGTCTCACTCTTGCCACCTGTCAGCAATCCACATCCCGGGAGTGGAGAACTGGGAGGCGGATTTCTTAAGTCGTCAGACTTTTCATCCGGGGGAGTGGGAACTTCATCCGGAGGTCTTTGCCCAAATACTTCGACGTTGGGGCAAACCAGAGATAGATCTCATGGCGTCTCGACAGAACGCCAAGCTTCCTCGTTACGGGTCCAGATCCAGGGATCCAGGAGCAGTCCTGATAGATGCTCTGACAGCACCTTGGGACTTCAGGATGGCTTACGTGTTTCCACCCTTCCCGTTGCTTCCTCGATTGATTGCCAGAATCAAACAAGAGAGAGCATCAGTGATTCTAATAGCACCTGCGTGGCCACGCAGGACTTGGTATGCAGACCTGGTGGACATGTCATCCTGTCCACCTTGGTCTCTACCTCTGAAACAGGACCTTCTGATACAGGGTCCCTTCAAACATCAAAATCTAATTTCTCTGAAGCTGACTGCTTGGAAATTGAACGCTTGATTTTATCAAGACGTGGATTTTCTGAGTCAGTTATTGATACCTTAATACAGGCTAGGAAACCTGTTACCAGAAAGATTTACCATAAGATATGGCGTAAATACCTATATTGGTGTGAATCCAAAGGTTACTCTTGGAGTAAGGTTAGGATTCCTAGGATATTGTCTTTTCTACAAGAAGGTTTAGAAAAGGGTTTATCTGCTAGTTCATTAAAGGGACAGATCTCAGCTCTGTCCATTCTGTTACACAAACGTCTGTCAGAAGTTCCTGACGTCCAGGCTTTTTGTCAGGCTTTGGCCAGAATTAAGCCTGTGTTTAAAACTGTTGCTCCACCATGGAGTTTAAACCTTGTTCTTAATGTTTTACAGGGCGTTCCGTTTGAACCCCTTCATTCCATTGATATAAAGTTGTTATCTTGGAAAGTTCTATTTTTAATGGCTATTTCCTCGGCTCGAAGAGTCTCTGAATTATCAGCCTTACATTGTGATTCTCCTTATTTGATTTTTCATTCGGATAAGGTAGTCCTGCGTACTAAACCTGGGTTCTTACCTAAGGTAGTTACTAACAGGAATATCAATCAAGAGATTGTTGTTCCTTCTTTATGCCCAAATCCTTCTTCAAAGAAGGAACGTCTACTGCACAACCTGGATGTAGTCCGTGCTCTAAAATTTTACTTACAGGCAACTAAGGAATTTCGACAAACGTCTTCTCTGTTTGTCATTTACTCTGGGCAGAGGAGAGGTCAAAAAGCTTCCGCTACCTCTCTTTCTTTTTGGCTTCGTAGCATAATTCGTTTAGCTTATGAGACTGCTGGACAGCAGCCTCCTGAAAGAATTACAGCTCATTCTACTAGAGCTGTGGCTTCCACTTGGGCCTTCAAGAATGAGGCCTCTGTTGAACAGATTTGCAAGGCTGCAACTTTGTCTTCGCTTCATACTTTTTCCAAATTTTACAAATTTGACACTTTTGCTTCATCGGAGGCTATTTTTGGGAGAAAGGTTTCTTCAGGCAGTGGTTCCTTCTGTATAAAGAGCCTGCCTATCCCTCCCGTCATCCGTGTACTTTTGCTTTGGTATTGGTATCCCAGAAGTAATGATGACCCGTGGACTGATCACACTTAACAGAAGAAAACATAATTTATGCTTACCTGATAAATTTCTTTCTTCTGTAGTGTGATCAGTCCACGGCCCGCCCTGTTTTTAAGGCAGGTAAATATTTTTTAATTTATACTCCAGTCACCACTTCACCCTTGGCTTTTCCTTTCTCGTTGGTCCTTGGTCGAATGACTGGGAGTGACGTAGAGGGGAGGAGCTATATGCAGCTCTGCTGGGTGAATCCTCTTGCACTTCCTGTTGGGGAGGAGTAATATCCCAGAAGTAATGATGACCCGTGGACTGATCACACTACAGAAGAAAGGAATTTATCAGGTAAGCATAAATTATGTTTTTGTGTATCAGATACCTTATTTGTAACAAGTCGAATTCTGAAATCACTTTTAAACAAAACAAGTACATTTTTTATGAAACTGGAACATGCTGCATATTACTTTGTATATTATCGTTTTTGAGTCATTGGCAGAATGAAATGAAAGCCAAAGACCATATGCAGCTGTTAGTTCTGAAAATAAAAATATATATATATATTTTTTCCAGTTTAAATTAAATGCATCATATTTGCTTATAGGTACCTTACTTTCCATACTTTCATAATGTATTATAGTGTTTTTGTTTTTTTTTTTAAAGAAATGATTGTGTGATAAATATAAACAAACTTTTTATGTGGGAGTTGTCCCTTTAATCCAGTGAGGGATAGAGTTACAGGACTGAGCTGAACAGAATCAATCAGTTCCTGTTAGTTTTGCTTCAAATGTACAAATCTTCTACTAAAATATCATGTTTTGCTGCTGCATTTTCATATACATGATAGAAGCATTGTGAGTATTATGTCCTTTTAAGGAACCTCTTTTATTAAAGTGCTCAATTTACAATCTTTGTGGTTAAGGCCGGAACGGCCCGCCAGGAGATTTCCCGGTGGGCTGCAGCAGGTGGGGCTGGCCAGCTACAATTTAAGAAGGCAGTGTTGCTGCTGAGGCATTGCAGCGGCATCACCTCTCTTTTCTTCTCTGAGCTATACGTATTAAGGTCACAAATTATTTTATTTCTTAGATCATGTACCATTTAAGTAGCCCTACCTTGAATAGTTTTCATTGTCTACTGAAATCACACTGTGAGTGACAAACTGTTTTGAATTTCCAGATCACATGGATAATCATTTTTATACTGTGAAAGGGAGCAATGGATGAAGTTGGGTTGTAGGATGTCTATATAGCAACAACTTGGCATTTTTTAACATCACAATACAAACCAATATAATTTAATTCTGAACAAAATTTTGAGGGGAAGGAGTATCCCAGTAATTCTCTTGAGAAAAATGCGATGTCTGCAGTCTACAGACTTAACGAATAACAGAGCTGGTCTTCAAAGTTTTCCAGGGCTGTTTTTTATTCCCAGTCCGGCCCTGTTTGTGGTATTTGCTGACAACTGGGCTACAGCAAATCTCTCTCGTCATCAGTTGTAGTAATATATTCTTAGCCAAGAGACATTGTGAACCCAGAAGTTTGAGGCAATACGTCTCCCAAAAACATTCTGAGCCAGAAGTAAATTCCAAGCCTTGCAGGAAACAATGGTGCAGACATGCCACAATGTAATCAATAAAATCAGGTTGATTTAGTACAATACATTTAATTGAAAAACTGCTTTCAGAGGCACCCATTCCATAAGAGAAAACATTAAATAGAAGTGCATGTGTTTTTTTCGCCTAATTTCATTCAAGCTATTTCAATGCCTTTGAATCCAAGTGCATTCTTATTATGAGCAAGTAGCCTGCACATCCAAAGCTGCTTCCCCTAACTCTGAAAGAAAGCCATTCAACAGCTAACACATCCCCCTTGAAACAAGCTAAATGGGTTTTAAATAGGGTCAAATGTTTTTATTTGAAAACTTCCTCCTAAATACTGTTCAGACAAAGCTTACAAAATGTCAGTACACAGTCTGATTTCATTTGTGTCTGTGTGACATTTATAATAATGTGAAAATTATATATTTTGGGGGAAAAAATGTTTCTTACCATGAAAAAAAAAAAAATCTTGACAAATCAATTACTGCCCAGAGAATTTTCCATAAATAAAATTATTTATATGGCAAAAATATTACTGGTTTACTTCTCACTAATTGTTTAACTCATATTGATTTTTTCCTCTTCAAAAATAAATGCACTCTAAGTCATACAAACAGCAAATACGTGCTACTGTGGTCTAAAGTCTGTTATTAAATAGAAAGTCTTTGGCTTCTTAGAATCTACAATTTCTTCTAAAATAACTGCATTTCCTTC
Source organism: Bombina bombina (assembly GCF_027579735.1). Classification (NCBI taxonomy): domain Eukaryota; kingdom Metazoa; phylum Chordata; class Amphibia; order Anura; family Bombinatoridae; genus Bombina; species Bombina bombina. The sequence continues at coordinate 1,323,531,543 of NC_069499.1, read as the reverse complement.
AGAAGCTACCAAGGACAGCAGCACAGAAGGAATCATTTAGGTAAACCTCACAAGTTCTAGTTCTGACTGAGTGAGATACCAGTACTAACTCTTATAACTTTCTTACTCAACTCACCTACACTGAACTTACTGTGAAATTCAAATATATCCTACTAGTATCATCTATGTAGTATATTCATTTTACCCATTGAAAATAAAAATAGAATTTTTTTTTACATATAAATATAATTTGTATTTATTTCATGTCAAATGTATACTTCATAAACTTAGCAGGCACATGTTAAAGGGGTATTAAATTATTTTTTTAGTTTTGTATAGAACAACTACTACGTATATGCAAACAATATGCACACAAAATATATTTTTAAAGCATTTTGCAAATAATTAACCTGCAAACCTATGTAACCCTAGATACCCATTTGAGTATGTCTGACTGGTCTATTTGGCTATATCCAATCAGAGTCCAGATTTATTGCTTCTGCGCAGATCTAAACAATCACTGTGTAGTATGTAACTTGGTCCATGGAACTGCAGCGTATTAATAATAATTCTTAACAATTAAATTTTTTTAAATTTATGTTTATGTCCTTATTAATGCAACTTTTTGTTTTAATACAGATGACTGACCGTTTTTGCCCACCAATAGAGCTTTGAGAATTGTCCTTAAAGTGAATGTAAGTTTTGATGCTAAAGTGCCCGGTTTTTAAAAATTTGATTAAAAACAGGGGCACTTTAATTCATCACAATTTACATTTCACTCGTGTTGTGAAAAAATACCTTTTAAACTTGAGAGCCGCTCCAGCTTCCCCCGGTCGTCGGAGGTGTTTTTTAGTAAATTAGACTTCATGTCGCTCTCAGCGAGCAACAGCGAGTAAATATGATTGTCAACTGGTGAGCAAATTCACACTTTAGTACATGGGGCTAAGAAAAATGCACAATCTGGTAAACTGATATTAGGAATGTGCAGGGAAGAAATGTTCGTTACAAAATAAAATTTCATATAGAATATTTAGTGCATTCGTTTTCTAGAATATTCATTCCCTGCATACTACATACTTACTTTTAAAGTGTAAAGTACTTACTTTAAGGCGCTCTGGAGATTGCGCTAACCGATCCTCTTCTTCCCAGAGCCCTGGGCGCACTAACAGGAGGCTTAACGCGTTCGGCTCCCAGGGCCTGCACTAAACTTAGCGCAGGTCCTGGGTGCCGAGCACGCTGAGACTCCTGTTAGCGCGGCCTTAACCTGTCAAGAAGAGGATCGGGTTATTGTGCTCTCCAGATCGCCTTAAGGTAAATATTTTATACTTTAAAAGTAATTTAACAGAAACTAATAAATACTGACACATTTCATCAGCCTTTTTTGTTTTCTTTTAAATTTCGTTGGCGCATTCATTCGGTTATTTGTTTTTGTTTACAAAAATGAATATAAGATTTTTGGTATGAACATTTACATTTGTCCGATAACGAATGTGCATCCCTATTAAATCTTTTAACCAAAGCATCTAAATGCAGCAAAAAATGTTTTAACACAATCTATACTTCAAATGAATAGCACAGGGAGAGCTATTAGTTGCTCTTTACGCTCATATTACAAGTGGGTAGTTTAGAGTTGTGCTCAAGCACAAAACAAAATACTATAATAATAAAAGGTTACAGAACTCAATACACAATATACAAACCACAACCATTAAAAGAACTAATCAGATGAAAAAATGGTACAATCAATGTAAATGCACAGTCCTCAAATAAAAGACAAATCCATAGTGTAATACTGTTATTAAAACAGGTAAAGCTGAGTGACTTTTGTTAGAGCCTCAACAGCTCTAGAGTATGCGCTAAAAACAAAACTCTGCGTAAAACAGGATACACGGGGGTCACAGATGCTGATTACATAATAACACAAATGTAACAAGTTGCACAGAAGATCACCAAGGGTTCAGGTCCTTCCCAGCATTAACAATAACATGTGTCAGTCTTTCACATTAAGACCATATTGTCCCACACAGTGTTCCACGCTGGTACTATACTTAAGCTCCACCCCTCCTCATGATTGGTCGCGGTAACAAATTTTTATTTTAACAAAATGAAATACTGCTTTAAAATGTACTGCTTTTTAGGACCTGAAGTAAACCGTTATTATTATAACAGTATGGCACATAACTACATAATGAACTCCAATATTTGCTCACCATCAGCAATGTTAAAACACAGTAGCACTTGTATTTGTGCCTTCCCCTTTTAATCTAGACCTTAATGGGAATGTAATTGTGAGTTCCATGTCCATTTAAACTTCAGAAAATGTAATGATAAAATATTCTCTCTCAGTAGTGAATTCAGAGTGCAGTTTTACTTATCATACTATTCTAATTTCTATCTTCCTAAGATCTTTAGTGCTTGAGTTTTTCATGTAAATAAAATATATCAGTAAAGTAGCTGCTGAAATTGTGGCCTTTCCATATTGTAAATTGAATTTTAAAGTTGACATGTCTTGTTTGTGTATATGGTTTAGAGGGAGATGTGAAGCTACATTTAAAGGGACAGTCAAGTCCAAAAAAAATGTTCATAATTGAAATAGGGAATGTAATTTTAAACAACTTTCTAGTTTACTTTTATCACCAATTTTGCATTGTTCTCTTGGTATTCTTAGTTGAAAGCTAAACCTAGGAGGTTCATATGCTCATTTCTTAAACTTTGAAGACTGCCTCTAATCTGAATTCATTTTGACCACTAGAGGGCATTAGTTCATGTGTTTCATATAGATAAAATTGAGCTCATGCACGTGAAGTTACCCTGGAGTGAGCACTGATTGGCTAAAATGCAAGTCTGTTAAAAGAACTGAAATAAGGGGGCATTTTACAGAGGCATAGATACAAGGTAATTACAGAGGTAAAAATAAGTTGTATTTCTATGAAAGTGTTTGTTATGCAAAACTGGGGAATGGGTAACAAAGGGATTATCTTTCTTTTTAAACAACAAAAATTCTGGTGTTGGCTGTCCCTTTAAGAATATATAGTATTAAAAGGAAATGCCTTTTAATACTATATACTATACTATATATCGCCTCTGTGCCTTTTAATAGAAATACATTTATGTATGCTGAGCTAGCTAGACAAAGCTCCATCATAATGTGAGTATTCTTGTATTTAACATATTATTTTTAGTCTATCTGTAATGTTATAAAAATATTTAATATCAATTCTCACCATTAATAAGTTAGTACCCTAACACTGCAATAATAGTTATTATTATTATTATTATTCTTTATTTATAAAGCGCCAACAGATTCCGCAGCACTGCCCATGGGTACAAGGATTAAAAGTACAATGGAGAAACAATACAATAAGAGACAAAATTTTACAGACAAATATAGAGGGAATTGAGGGCCCTATTCCCGTGTGAACTTACAATCTAGATGGGTGGGATGATGGGAAACAGGAGGTGGGGACTGCAAAGGTGAGAATGATGTTAGTGAGGAGATAGATGAGGGAACTGTTGGGTAAGCAAAGTTAATTTGGTAATGAGTCGGGTGATGAGCTTCTCTGAACAAAAAGGTATTTAGGGAAAGTTTAAAGGAGGAGAGGCTATGGGAAAGTCTGATAGCTAGAGGAAGTGTATTCCAGAGGGTTGGTGCCGCACAAGAGATGTCCTGTAGTCTAGCATGAGAGGAGGTGATGGTAGAGGACTTTAAGGTCGTTGTTGGATCTTAGGGGGCGGGCTGGAGTATATTGGTGAGGGCTTTGTAGGTCAGGGTGAGAATTTTTAATTTAATTCTGCTGTGAATGGGGAGCCAGTGAAGGGACTCACAGAGAGGTGCAACAGAAACAGAGCATTGAGAGAGGTTGATTAGCCTTGCAGATGCATTTAGGATGGATTGAAGGGGAGAGAGGGAGGACAGATAGTAAGTTATTACAGAGGTCAAGCCGGGAAATTACCAGCTAGTGGATTAGCTGTTTTGTAGTTTCAACACTCAGATACGGACAAATTTTGGAGATATTGCGTAGGTGGTTGCGGCAGGATGAAGAGAGCAATTGGATCTGGGGAATGAAGGACAGATTTGAGTCATGTGTGACTCTGAGGCAGCGGATTTGGGGTGATGGGGAGATAGTGGTGCCGCCAACAGTGATGGAAAAATTAGAAACTGGAGTAGAGTTAGAGGGGGATTAGAAGTAGTGGTCTTGGACATGTTTATTTTTAGGTGGTGAGAGGCCATCCAGGAGGAAATGCCAGATAAGCAGTCGCTGATGTGAGAATTGACAGAAGGAGAGAGTGCAGGGTTGGGAAAGTAGATCTGGGTATCATCAGCATAGAGGTGATAGTTGAAGCCATAGCTGTTGATGAGTTTACCCAGTGAAGAAGTGTAAATAGAGAAAAGTAGAGGACCCAGGACAGAGCCTTGAGCTACTCCAACAGACAGAGGCAATGGAGAGGAGGAGTCACCAGCAAAAGAGAGATGGAGAAGGATCTGTTAGAGAGATAAAAGTGAATCCAGGAGAGGGCAGTGTCACAGAGCCCAAAAGAGCTGAGAGTCCGTAGGAGAAGGGGATGGTCAACAGTGTCAAAGGCAGCAGAGAGGTCAAGTAAGATGAGTATAGAGTAGTAGCCTTTGTTTTTAGCAGAAAGTAGGTCGTTAGTAACCATGGTGAGGGCGGTCTTAGTTGAGTGTTGGGGACGGAAGCCAGATTCCAAGCAATGAGTTGGAGGACAGGAAGTGGGTTAGGCTAGTTTTTCAAGGATTTTTGAAGCTAGCAGGAGCAATGATATGGGGCGGTAGTTTGCAGGAGAGTTAGGGTCAAGGGAGGGTTTTTTGAGGATGGGGGTGACCTTCGCATGTTTGAAGGAGGCAGGGAATGAGCCGGTAGAAAGGAGCCGGAGTGAGGGTGGGAGACAGCGAAGGTATTAGATGTGAAGGAATAGGGTCAAGTGGGCAGGTAGTGAGGTGTGAGACAATAGGGAAGCCACTTCACTCTCAGTGGTTGGGAGGAGGGTGCAGAGAGTGGCAGAGGGGGTGACTGGGAGCGAAGTTTTGAGATTGCAGGCTTGTGTTGGGATGTTTCTTCGGATGGTAAGTGTTTTATTGAAAAAGTAGTCAGCCAGATCTTGAGCACTGAATGCAGATAAGGGGGGTGGTGCAGTTGGGTAGAGGAGAGATTTGAAAATAGTATCTTTTAGGGTTTGAGGAGTGAGCGGATATAAGAGAAGAGAAGTAGGTTTGCTTAGCTAGGCGAAGGGCAGAGGTGTAAGAGTGAAGAATTAACTTATAGTGCATGAAATCAGGTTCAGAGTTGGATTTCTTCCAGGCACGTTCAGCAGTGCGGGAGCATTTTTGCAGGTGGCGTGTTTGCTGGGAGTGCCAGGGCTGGAGCTGAAGACGTGGGGCTTTGCAAAGTTGGAGCGGAGCGAGAGTGTCAAGTGCATAGGAGAGGGTATTGTTATAGTGGGTATTAGCAAGGTCAGGGCAGGATATCGTGGAAGTGTGGGGGTTGTTAACATGAAGGCATTTCTACCTTTGAGAATGTTGTTAGAAATCTCCTCAACATTCGGTACAGTAGGACAATATTTTCAAGGGTATTGATGTTGCCAAAATGCAATCTGTTTCTTGAGAGGCAGGCTTATTTCTGGAAAAAGCTGAAGATAAAATGAGAGGTAGCAGTATGGATTCAACTGCATAGCCTTTGAATATCCTTGCAAAAAAAAGAATAATTAAAATGATGCCTCTTTTATATAGAGAAAGCTATTTTTCTCATAGTACAAGGTGTCTTTTTGTAGACCTTTTTGTACTGATACTAGAGTATAAGGCATAAGTTTCCCTCCATTATAGATCAAAAATGGGACTGTAGTTGCCTAATACAAATTCTGTCCACCGTCTGCTTTTAGTCCGACTTCAGTTTCTCTCTGGTGATTTGTCATATAACATGTTAGATTGTCTCCAGTTTACTCCTATTATTAAATTAGCTTTGTTTTCTTGGTATGTTTTGTTGAAGAGTAAACCTAGCTAGGCCGATAAGAACTCACGTTCTAGCATGTGTCTGGCATTCTGTGGTGTTGGCAACTATGTATAACATTGCAATAAACATTGTTGCAAACACTGCTGCCAGATGCCTAAAGACACATGCACACACCTGAGATCACCTAGTATTACTCTTTAACAAAGCAACATTAAAAATAGAAGTAAAATGGAAAGTTGTTTGAAATTCCATACTCTATCCCAATCCATTTAAATTTTTACTGTATTGTTCCTTTTAATGCCCTCAAAACTGGTGTGTCTAATATTTTATTTCTAAGGGTCATACATATATTTCTTTTCTTTCATGTAATTAGCAAGAGTCCATGAGCTAGTGACGTATGGGATATACATTCCTACCAGGAGGGGCAAAGTTTCCCAAACCTTAAAATGCCTATAAATACACCCCTCACCACACCCACAATTCAGTTTTACAAACTTTGCCTCCGATGGAGGTGGTGAAGTAAGTTTGTGCTAGATTCTACGTTGATATGCGCTCCGCAGCAAGTTGGAGCCCGGTTTTCCTCTCAGCGTGCAGTGAATGTCAGAGGGATGTGAGGAGAGTATTGCCTATTTGAATGCAGTGATCTCCTTCTACGGGGTCTATTTCATAGGTTCTCTGTTATCGGTCGTAGAGATTCATCTCTTACCTCCCTTTTCAGATCGACGATATACTCTTATATATACCATTACCTCTGCTGATTCTCGTTTCAGTACTGGTTTGGCTTTCTACAAACATGTAGATGAGTGTCCTGGGGTAAGTAAATCTTATTTTCTGTGACACTCTAAGCTATGGTTGGGCACTTTGTTTATAAAGTTCTAAATATATGTATTCAAACATTTATTTGCCTTGACTCAGAATGTTCAACATTCCTTATTTTTCAGACAGTCAGTTTCATATTTGGGATAAATGCATTTGTTTCAATCATTTTTTCTTACCTTAAAAAAATTTGACTTTTTCCCTGTGGGCTGTTAGGCTCACGGGGGCAGAAAATGCTTCATTTTATTGCGTCATTCTTGGCGCGGACTTTTTTGGCGCAAAATTTTTTTTCTGTTTCCGGCGTCATACGTGTCGCCGGAAGTTGCGTCATTTTTTGACGTTTTTTTTGCGTCAAGAATGTCAGCGTTCCGGATGTGGCATCATTTTTGGCGCCATAAGCATTTAGGCGCCAAATAATGTGGGCGTCTTTTTTGGCGCTAAAAAATATGGGCGTCATTTTTGTCTCCACATTATTTAAGTCTCATTATTTATTGCTTCTGGTTGCTAGAAGCTTGTTCACTGGCATTTGTTTCCCATTCCTGAAACTGTCATTTAAGGAATTTGATCAATTTTGCTTTATATGTTGTTTTTTTCTTTTACATATTGCAAGATGTTCTACGTTGCAACTGAGTCAGAAGATACTTCAGGAAAATCACTGCCCAGTGCTGGAGCTACCAAGCTAAGTGTATCTGCTATAAACTTTTGGTATCTGTTTCTCCAGCTGTTGTTTGTATTGCATGTCATGTCAAACTTATTAATGCAGATAAAATTTCCTTTAGTACTGTTACATTACCTGTTGCTGTTCCGTCAACATCTAATTTTCAGAGTGTTCCTGATAACATAAGAGATTTTTTTTTTTTTTTTTTTAAATCCATTAAGAAGGCTATGTCTGTTATTTCTCCTTCTAGTATACATAAAAGTCTTTTAAAACTTCTCTTTTTTCAGATGAATTTTTAAATGAACATCATCATTCTGATACTGATAATGGTTCTTCTGGTTCAGAGGTTTCTGTCTCAGAGGTTGATGCTGATAAATCTTTGTATTTGTTCAAGATGGAATTTATTCGTTCTTTACTTAAAGAAGTATTATTTGCATTAGAAATAGAGGATTCTGGTCCTCTTGATACTAAATGTAAACGTTTAAATAAGGTTTTAAATCTCCTGTAGTTATTCCAGAAGTGTTTAATCTCCCTGATGCTATTTCTGAAGTAATTTCCAGGGAATGGAATAATTTGGGTAATTTATTTACTCCTTCTAGACGTTTAAGCAATTATATCCTGTGCCATCTGACAGATTAGAGTTTTTTGGGACAAAAATCCCTAAGGTTATGGGGCTGTCTCTACTCCTGCTATGTACTACTATTCCTACGGCAGATAGTACTTCATTTAAGGATCCTTTAGATAGGAAAATTGAATCTTTTCTAAGAAAAGCTTACTTATGTTCAGGTAATCTTCTTAGACCTGCTATATTTTTAGCGGATGTTGCTGCAGCTTCAACTTTTTGGTTAGAAGCTTTAGCGCAACAAGTAACAGATCATAATTTTATAGCATTATTATTATTCTATAACATGCTAATAATTTTATTGGTGATACCATCTTTTGATATCATTAGAGTTGATATCAGGTATATGTCTCTAGCTATTTTAGCTAGAAAAGCTTTATGGATTAAACTTGGAATGCTGATATGTCTTCTAAGTTAACTTTGCTTTCCCTTTCTTTCCAGGGTAAATAATCATTTTTCGTTCCTTTCCTCGCAACAAGGAACAAAAGCCTGATCCTTCATCCTCAGGAGCGGTATCAGTTTGGAAACTATTTCCAGTTTGGAATATATCCAAGCCTTATAGAAACCTATAGCCAGCTCCTAAGTACCTATGAAGGTGCGGCCTTTATTCCAGCTCAGCTGGTATGGGGCAGATTACGTTTTCTTCAAAGAAATTTGGATCAATTCCGTTCTCAATCTCTGGTTTCAGAAAGGTACAGAATTGGCTTCAAGTTAAGGCCTCCTGCTAAGAGATTTTTTTTTCTTTCCCGTGTCCCAGGTAACACAGCAAAGGCTCAGCATTTCTGAAATGTGTTTCAGATCTAGAGTTGGCTGGAGTAATTATGCCAGTTCCAGTTCTGGAACAGGGGCTGGGGTTTTATTTTATCTCTTCATTGTACCAAAGAAGGTCAATTCCTTCAGACCAGTTCCGGATCTATCATTATTGAATCGTTATGTTAGGATACCAACATTCAAGATGGTTTCTGTAGGACTATCCTGCCTTTTGTTTAGCAAGGGCATTATATGTCTACAATAGATTTACAGGATGTGTATCTGCATATTCCGATTCATCCAGATCACTTTTAGTGTCTGAGATTCTCTTTTTAGACAAGCATTACCAGTTTTGTGGCTCTACCGTTTGGCCTAGCCTCAGTTCCAAGAATTTTTTTCAAAGGTTCTCGGTGCCCTTCTTTCTGTAATCAGAGAACAGGGTTTTGGTATTTCCTTATTTGGACGATATCTTGGTACTTGCTCAGTCTTCTCATTTTCGAAGAATCTCATACGAATTGACTTGTGTTGTTTCTTCAAGTTCATGGTTGGAGGATCAATTTACCAATCAGTTCATTGATTCCTCAGACAAGGGTAACCTTTTTAGGTTTCTAGATAGATTCAGTGTCTATGACTCTGTCCTTGTCAGACAAGAGAAGTTTAACATTGATATCAGCTTGTCAAAACCTTCAGTCACAATCATTCCCTTTGGTAGCCTTATGCATGGAAATGTTAGGTCTTAGGACTGCCGCATCAGATGCGATCTCCTTTGCTCGTTTTCACATGCGACCTCTCAGCTCTGTATGCTGAACCAATGGTGCAGGGATTACTCAAAGATATCTCAATTAATATCTTTAAACCGATTTTACGACACTCTCTGACATGGTGGACAGATCACCATTGTTTAGTTCAGGGGGCTTCTTTGTTCTTCCGACCTGGACTATAATCTCAACAGATGCAAGTCTTACAGGTTGGGGAGCTGTGTGGGGGTATCTGACGGCACAAGGGGTTTGGGAATCTCAGGAGGTGAGATTTCCGATCAATATTTTGGAACTCCGTGCAATTTTCAGAGCTCTTCAGGCTTGGCCTCTTCTGAAGAGAGAGTTGTTCATTTGTTTTCAGATAGACAATGTCACAACTATGGCATACATCAATCATCAAGGAGGGACTCTCAGTCCTCTGGCTATGAAAGAAGTATCTCGAATTTTGGTTTGGGCGGAATCCAGCTCCTGTCTAATCTCTGCGGTTCATATCCCAGGTATGGACAATTGGGAAGCGGATTATCTCAGTCGCCAAACGTTGCACTTGGGCGAATGGTCTCTTCACCCAGAGGTATTTCCTCAGATTGTTCAAATGTGGGAACTCCCAGAAATAGATCTGATGGCTTCTCATCTTAACAAGAAACTTCCTTGGTATCTGTCCGGATCCCGGGATCCTCGGGCGGAGGCAGTGGATGCATTTTTCACTTCCTTGGAAGTATCATCCTGCCTATATCTTTCCGCCTCTAGTTTTTCTTCCGAGAGTAATCTCCAAGATTCTGAAGGAATGCTCGTTTGTTCTGCTGGTAGCTCCGGCATGGCCTAACAGGTTTTGGTATGCGGATCTGGTCCGGATGGCCTCTTGCCAACCGTGGACTCTTCCGTTAAGACCAGACCTTCTGTCGCAAGGTCCTTTTTTCCATCAGGATCTGAAATCCTTAAATTTAAAGGTATGGAGATTGAACGCTTGATTCTTGGTCAAAGAGGTTTCTCTGACTCTGTGATTAATACTATGTTACAGGCGCGTAAATCTGTATCTAGAGAGATATATTATAGAGTCTGGAAGACTTATATTTCTTGGTGTCTTTCTCATCATTTTTTGGCATTCTTTTAGAATACCGAGAATTTTACAGTTTCTTCAGGATGGTTTAGATAAGGGTTTGTCCGCAAGTTCCTTGAAAGGTCAAATCTCTGCTCTTTCTGTTCTTTTTCATAGAAAGATTGCTATTCTTCCTGATATTCATTGTTTTGTACAAGCTTTGGTTCGTATAAAACCTGTCATTAAGTCAATTTCTCCTCTTTGGAGTTTGAATTTGGTTCTGGGGGCTCTTCAAGCTCCTCCGTTTGAACCTATGCATTCATTGGACATTAAATTACTTTCTTGGAAAGTTTTGTTCCTTTTGGCAATCTCTTCTGCCAGAAGAGTTTCTGAATTATCTGCTCTTTCTTGTGAGTCTCCTTTTCTGATTTTTCATCAGGATAAGGCGGTGTTGCGAACTTCTTTTGATTTTTTACCTAAAGTTGTGAATTCCAACAACATTAGTAGAGAAATTGTGGTTCCTTCATTATGTCCTAATCCTAAGAATTCTAGGGAGAGATCGTTGCATTCTTTGGATGTTGTTAGAGCTTTGAAATATTATGTTGAAGCTACTAAGTCTTTCCGAAAGACTTCTAGTTTATTTGTTATCTTTTCCGGTTCTAGAAAAGGCCAGAAAGCTTCTGCCATTTCTTTGGCATCTTGGTTAAAATCTTTATTTCATCATGCTTATGTCGAGTCGGGTAAAACTCCGCCTCTAAGGATTACAGTTCATTCTACTAGTTCAGTTTCTACTTCCTGGGCGTTTAGGAATGAAGCTTCGATTGATCAGATTTGCAAAGCAGCAACTTGGTCCTCTTTGCATACTTTTACTAAATTCTACCATTTTGATGTATTTTCTTCTTCTGAAGCAGTTTTTGGTAGAAAAGTACTTCTGGCAGTGGTTTCAGTTTGAATCTTCTGCTTATGTTTTTCATTAAACTTTATTTTGGGTGTGGATTATTTTCAGCAGGAATTGGCTGTCTTTATTTTATCCCTCCCTCTCTAGTGACTCTTGTGTGGAAAGATCCACATCTTGGGTAGTCATTATCCCATACGTCACTAGCTCATGGACTCTTGCTAATTACATGAAAGAAAGCATAATTTATGTAAGAACTTACCTGATAAATTCATTTCTTTCATATTAGCAAGAGTCCATGAGGCCCGCCCTTTTTTGTGGTGGTTATGATTTTTTTGTATAAAGCACAATTATTCCAATTCCTTATTTTATATGCTTTCGCACTTTTTTCTTATCACCCCACTTCTTGGCTATTCGTTAAACTGAATTGTGGGTGTGGTGAGGGGTGTATTTATAGGCATTTTAAGGTTTGGGAAACTTTGCCCCTCCTGGTAGGAATGTATATCCCATACGTCACTAGCTCATGGACTCTTGCTAATATGAAAGAAATGAATTTATCAGGTAAGTTCTTACATAAATTATGTTTTTAATTGTTTAGCAAGATATGTGCCACAAATACCCATTATCAGAAATATAAACATGATCTATAGAGAAGCTTTGGGACGTGCCAGTTAAATAAAATAGAAACACTTGCAAATGGAAAGAGACAGATGTTAAAGGGACATGAAACCCAATTTTTTTCTTTCAAGATTTAGAAATAGAGTACAATTTTAAACAACATTCTAATTTACTTCTATTATCTAATTTGCTTAATTCTCTTGATATACTTTGCTGAAAAGCATATCTAGATAGGCTCAGTGGCTGCTGATTGGTTGCTGCACATAGATGCCTCGTGTGATTGGCTCACACATGGGAATTGCTAATTCTTCAACAATCGATATCTAAGGATTAAAGCAAATTAGATAATACAAGTAAATTGGAATGTTGTTTAAAATTGTATACTCTACTTGAATTATGAGATACATTTTTTGGGTTTAGTGTCCCTTTAAGATCTTATTACCTGTGAACATTGCTTTGCTTCACTTTGTGGCAGAAGCACTATTTAGAGGAGACAGATTTCACACTACCCTTTACCTACTGAACCATATTTCACTGCTTTCTGTCTCAGAAGGGGAGTTTAGAACAAGTAATCTATGTCTACCAACCTCTCCTTAATACACCCACAGCTCCAGTTCGCCTGCTCACCAACTTACTTCCTCCCAACTTTACTCCCATTAATCATCTAAAGTCTGAAATTATGCACCTGCTCATATAATGTAAATCAGCTGTGAAAATGCCCTTTTCCTCCACTTTTTTACCATCTCTTAATATTTTCATTCTCTTAAGAACACTGAGAGGAGGTTTATGGGGTAAACAAGACTGTGTCATTTTTTCAGCTTTTAAAGGACAAGAGTCTAAACAGGGGGTCAGGTCAATGTTTTATCATTTGAGAAATGAAACTGAATCATACTTAGAATGTCTCTTTTGTTTAAGGTGTTATAATAAAATAGATCACGTAGGGGATAGTTATGCCCTGTCTTTGTCCTAAATTGCAGCACACAGCCATTGTTTAAAAACTGATGCATTCTGAAAACGTTATAGTCTTTGAATGTATTTATAAATGGTATTTATTCTGTTACTCATAGAAGCTTGACGCTCAAATTCTTATATCATTATAACAGATCATTCTTCGTGTAACTGTGTTATGGTGGATCATTTGTGTAAAGCAGTCACTTGATGTTAAGGTTTAATTGGCATAAAACTGGAAATGCAAATGGTCCTTTATGACTTAAGAATAATATTTATTTAAATAAAACAACAACTTTGCAATATATTGTATTTTTAAAAATATACACACGCTGGAGACAGTTTTGGAGCATATATTGAGACTCTGGCATGTACACATTGTTTACTTATCTTGGCTCTTGTTCTACTCGCCCCTATTCCTAAACCAAGAAGAAGTATGTTACATGAAAGCCAGTCCCGAACCTTAGGGATCTCAACATCTATTTACTGGTTTAAAAATTCAAGATGGAATCATAGTGATTGTCAAGTTTTGCCCTCAGAGTTTCTGAGTTACAAACCTTGTCAGTGAAGGATCCTTACATATATTTTCATCATAATAAAATTATTTTCTGCACCATGTCTTATTTTTTTGTCCAAGGTAGTTTCAGAATTTCATACCTCAAAGGATATTTTTACCATCTTGATGTTTTAATAAAAATAATAAGCCACTTTACCAGTTGGATGTAGTGTACATATTAAAAGCACTAAGGACATCAGGAAAACTAAGATGCTTTATAGTTCCACCTGGAAAGAGCACTCTTTCCAGGTGGATTGTTCAAGTTATCTCAAAAGCTCATCAGCAAAAGCAGTAATCAGTTTCAGAGGAATGTAAAGCACACTCTACCAGGTCTATGGCTACTTCTTGGGCTTGTCAGGTAGATGCAACTTTGGATGACATTTGCCAAGCTGCGATTTGAAAATCTTCCCATACTTTTATCTCCTATTATAAATTGAATGTGCAGTAATCCCCTTCTGCTAAATTTGTTTGCAAGATTCTGTCTTCTTTAGTTTCTGAATACGTTTGTCTGTTTCACAGTACATATTCTGCTTAGCACTCATTTTAGAGGTGAAAATTAGTCAGGGAGAAACTATTATTATCATCAAAATAAAAGCAATGTCTATATCTTGGATCATATCCATGGATAATACTCACCAGTTAGCTCCATTCTTCTAGTCTGCCAACCTTCTTTACCAAGAGGAGGAGGAGGTTAAAGGGTCCTATTTGTTTGGTAGGTTTGAGGAGTGGGCTGTCCATTTCCCCTAGAGGAGAGGTCTCAAATGTGAATAATATTGAGGGATATAGTTAGAGAAATTGCTTATATTTGAATGATAATTTTGTTTGGTTATCTTAGCTCTCCCTGTCCATGCAGTGAAAGCTAGATGAACACTATGGGCTCCATTTAAGAAGCTGTGAATACAGCTTTGGAGCGCCTTCACCTGTAGGGTTGCATGAATGAGCCTGTGAGCTTAGCTTATAAAATGCATTCAGAGTTTAATGTCCCTTTAAGGAAAGAAACAGTAGTGCAAGTATTTAAGCATGCTAAACAATTCTACTGAGATACTGAAACTATGTTCCCTAAATTAAATATCTGTGTACTGCTATTGCAAATTTTATTACTTTAAATTAAAATTTAATAACCATACATTTTCAGTGAATTTATGGTTATTATTATAACCATAAATTTGCTGAAAATATTAACTTTTAGTGTCCCTTTTTGAAGTGTACATATTGTATATTTTTCTGGTGTATACATCCAGCATTTTCATAAGCAAACATACTTGTGCACATTTTAAACTACCATACATTTAATGATAAAGCACATGGGACAAATCCTTTAATTTGGTTTGGTTATCAGCTGGTCTTACTGTTATGCACTAGTGCGGTGTTGTATAGAGAGACATTGATCCTAGTTCTATCCATTTCATATTGTGTCATAACACATTGTGCTATAATATCATTGCCAACATCAGCATACTCTGTACTGTTAGTTTGTGTCTTGATGTTTCAGATGCTGTTTACCAATTGATCCCCACAGCAGTTCACGCTTGGAATAACATTAATTACATGGTGTGGACTATTCACATTTTTCTGTGGGTGATGAGAAGTGGTGTACAGTTTTTTTTCCTGTAGTCTGTCAATTTCAAAGTGTGAAAGTACAGATTTCTAAGCTATCAAAGAGTTTGACTCATGACACACCATGTATGGTTAACAGCAGATTACAAGGCAGCAAAGTTAATGAGTCCAAATCATAAATCACTCATTTCAATGGTCGGTCTCAGTCAAGCAGTAAGTTTACCTCTCTGATGTTAAATATATTTGAAGTCACTGTGGTACATGTGCAGTGCATTTATATACGAGTGGAGCACTATTTAGCGATTTCACTAGAGCACTAAAAGTAAATTTTTACACCGTCGGCTTGCGCTCGTATTATGAGTCGAAAGTAAAAAGCTTGTGCTGTTATGATAACCTAGATAACATAGAAGTCAATGGAGAGAAAAAAATGGAGAGAAAAAAAAGTGGAAACCTACTCGCGTGCTAACCCAAACTCCATGTTCTCAAGGGTGCTAACCTGACATGAAAATTATAAATCGTTCACATTCCAATGTTTTTCACATAGAATAATATGTTCTATTTATTAAAAAAATACACATATTTATATATATATATATATATATATATATATATATGTGTGTGATGGTATTTTGGTACAATATATATCTATACATATATATATATATGATGGTATTTTGGTACTATATATATATATATATATATATATATATATATATATACACAGGGTGCACTCTCACAATCAGTCTTTCAGATGCCAGGGTGCTTGAATCAGGGTTAGATACAGCAAGCAAAAGACAGCACTCACTGGACTTATTAATAGCAAACAAAGTAGCTTATTCAGTGATGTTTTGGGGAATGCTCCCCTTCATCAGACCAGTGTTACAGAGAATGTGCAAAACATTTATACCCTTACAAAAGACCCTCCCCCTGTGTACAAACCGCCTGGGCAGCCAGTCCCTAGCAACAGTGCAATGTTAAAAACATTAATACAAAGTGTCAACAGAAATGGTATTACACAGTGCATCCATAAACTTGATCTACCAGACACAAGCATATCTACATATATACATCTATATCTACCAGACACAAGCATATCTACATATATACATCTATATCTACATCTAATAGTGTAGTACACTAATGTTAAATACATCCATATTGTAACCCCTTTGGTGGATATCTAAACATCGACACGATGGGATAAGCCTAGGATTAATAAATGGAGGCCCGTATGAAAGTGAAAACCGAGCGCTACTCGTATGATAACAGTCACCCATAGTGAGTGCTAAATAATCCTACGGAATACCTAAATGTAGCTGTCTGGGAGGCTGAAATATGTGTAACTTATTTCCGTTTGAGCCTCTTGTCTCTGAACGTAAGAGCAGGATAGACAAAAGCTAATACAGCAGAATGAGACTCACTTCAATACGGGGAAATCGCGAGTGCTGTACGGGTCTATCAAGTGCGCATGGGTATCGCCCTGTAAGTCACGCCTCACTGAATCACTCAGGCTGTGTTCCTACTGGCTGTCAAAGACAAGCCCCCTTGTAATTTTAAGATACACAGGCTGTGCTGGCATGCTACTGGAGGCTAATATAATACTAAATGCAACAATATATATATATATATGTAGAGCACAACTACCAGCCGCATAATAAAGTTAACAGCTATGTCTGAATATTAGTCCTGCAGGCCATCTATAGAGGTATCAAGGAAGCAGTGCAAATAACCAAAATGATTCTAATACAATGTAGGGCACTCTAACCTGTGTGTAAATATATACTGTTAGAGGCAGAGATGCCACAAAGAGAAGAGAAGGGGCCAGATATTGTCACAGAGCTAACTAGGGGGAGGGAGCTACCGTTAACCTAATAGAGTGTAACAAAATGTATCAGGAAGGCAGCATAAAATAAGCAACAATAACGACCTAAATGGTCTAACACATGTGATGTACCTGTCCAATAGATACTTGCTAGGTCCAGACCGACAGGCTCTATAGAATATACTGGACAGGCCTCCTCATAGGTCAACAATGAAAACAAAATAAAATGCGTACTGGATGTATTACACTAACATCATAGGGAAATATCTACTATAAATCGTGCAGAGCACATAACGTTTAAAACAGTAAGACGGCAGATGATGTAATGCATAGCAGGTAAACCATCTACAAGACAGTATGTCAGAAACAGATTCTAAGCAACAGTTTACAAAAAGCAGTTTACAAAAAAAACCAGTTTAAATAAAACAATGCCAGTCTATGCCCATATTGAGGCCCCTGGCATGTACTGTACCCAGTCTGTAAATCCACTCAGCCTCCTTCTGCAATAGTAGTTTGACCCTGTCACCTCCTCACGATAGGGGCGGAACATGGTTAATCAATGTAAACCTAAGGTCCGCAACCGTGTGGTCTTTCTCCATAAAATGTCTGGCGACTGGTTGGTCGCTCTTGCCCTTGTCAATAGCGGCATGGATGGCGCATCTATGATTAGCCATCCGCTTTTTAATGTCATCCGAAGTCTTACCAATGTAAAAAAGGCCACAGTTGCAATTCAGCATGTAAATGACATACTTAGTAGAGCATGTGAGGTAATGTTTAATTTGGAATATTTCATTGGTGTGTGGGTGTCTAAACTGGCAACCCTGGAGCGCAGCATGACATGTTACACAGTTCGGGCATTTGAATGATCCCTTTTTCTTAGTTGTAGTCATTACCTTATTGTAGCTGTGGATCGGGTCAGTCTTCATAAGTATGTCCCTTAGGTTCCTTCCTCGCTTATATTCTAGGAGGCCCATATCCATCATAGGGTAGTGTTCCATCTGATTCCACAATATCCTATTTCTACTTCAGGGTAGTGCCAAGAGTTCTTGTGTTGGGAGTATAGGTAGTGATAAAGTTGATCCTTTTTGAGGTCGTTGGATTACTGATTCTGTCATTACTCAGTCTGCCTAGCCTCCTTGATTAATTCATTGTTGTAGCCCCTGTTCCTGAATCTGGTTTCCATCTCTTTGAGTTGGTGTTCACGTTGTGTTTCAGACGTATTTCGCACCACACACAGCATCTGGGCCCTTGGGATGGCCCTAATCAGTGATCTAGGGTGGCAGCTGGAGGCATGCAGTAACGAGTTGCGATCCATTTCCTTTTTGTATAGAGTAGTGTCTAGACCAGTGTCCTCCTTGAATATTCTAAGATCCAGAAAGTCAACCTCTAGATAGCTTGAGACAGCCTTCAGTGTGACATGTCCACCAATGTCATTGAGTACGTTGATCCATTCCTGGAATTTCTCTCTGGTACCACGCTATATCATCAATGTACCGTTTGTAAAAGCGTACCTGTTCATGTTCGTAAACTTTGAAAATGTTTTCTTCAACGTGTTCCATAAATAAGTTTGCAAAGGCAGGGGCCATACTAGAGCCCATATGCATGCAGCTAATTGGTGTGTTACATTGTACATTAATAATATACATCAACAGCCTGCTTAGAGGAGATATTTATATGTATAGATGTATATATTCTCTCTGTATGTGTGTGTGTATATATATATATATATATATATATATATATGTCATATATAGGTTTAGATATATACAGATATATCTATAGGAATATCTATTTGCAAATACATAGAATATATTCCGCTATGTGCAGAACATTGGAATGTGAAATATTTACAGTAAATACACAGTTAAACACTTTATTAAAAATGAATATTGCATAAATATGCTTTTACATGTTTTCATTAACTTTACTGCATATGTATTTATGTGTATATATGTCTGTAAATACATATATACACTTATAAATACATAAATACATTATTCATACATATATTTAAATATACATACATACTGTATATACATACATATACATCTTTAGAGATGTATAAGTATGTATCTCAGTGTTAAAGCCCTTTGTCTGACTTTTTTTCTAACACCTGAGACCTCATATCTTTGACCCCTTATAACTATTTAATGCAATTTTTTAAAAATAATTTTTAATAGATGTTATTATTAATGTGTAACTGTACTTTGTAATGTATATTTATGTGTTTTGTGAGACTTTTTTGTTTCATAAAACAGTTAACCACAGCTCTGAGTACGTGCTAACCCAACAAGCGTTAACTTGAATTGCGCTCAGTCGATCGCGTTTACTTTTAACTCCTAATACAAACGAATACCTGATGTCGCTTGCGTGCAAACGTTTGTGCTTTTCTTGTAATCTATGTACACGCAATACCAGACATACATAGAACCATGTAAGTATAGAGAGTAATGGCTGTCTATATCTAGCAATATTGCTGGCTGAATATGCTGCGTGCACATCTGCTGTAACACATGGTATTCATTTCTGTTTTAGTTTGCATCACATGTTAGCAGCGCCTGCTTTAATTTTCTACATCATGGACAGAACTGACACTGCATATGGATAAACTTAAAATGGAGATGAGTCTCTTCAAATTATATTCACAATGAAAGTGTAATGGTGCTTCACTAAGAAAGGAAATTCCCACTGCTATGTTCATCCTTTTTTTTTTCTATTTATGCATTCTATAGGTTTCTTGTTTTTTTCCACACAGTACAGTGGCATCTGATAACTGAATTAGGTTATAGAGCTTTAAATATGGAAGGCAGAGCTGGAACTGTATTATCTCAGACAAAAGAAAAATGTACTACAATTGGTGCTGAATGCTCAATTCTTCAAGACCCTTGTTTTTTATTCCAGCTGTTATCATATAGACACTTGTATACTTAAAGGAACACAAAAGCAACCAATCAGCAAGCGCTTACCCAGGTCCTGAACAAAAAACGGGTCGGCTCCAAACCTTACATTCCTGCTTTTCAAATAAAAATAGCAAGGAGAAAATTAGAAAGTTGCTTAAAATTGCATGTTCTATCTGAATCATGAAAGAAAAATTTTGGGTTTTGTGTCCCTTTAAGAGGTGTTCATCTAAGGTTTCCCAAGTGGGCTTCCGGACAGTGACTCTGAGGGTGCCCTTTTTTATAGTTAACCTGACTTCCATAGCGTGAGCCTGCAAGAGGATAAAAGATATGTATTGCTGTTATACTGCTACTGGGCCCAAAAACGCTAGGATTTATCTTTTTATTCTCCATTCTAGTGGATGGAAGGGCCAAAACGCTTCCAAAGTTTCTTTAAACAGTCATGAAACCCAAAATGTTTCTTTTATGATTTAGATAGAGCATATAATTAACAAAATAAGTTACTTTAACTTACTTTTTATTTTAGTGTCCTTTTCATTACATTCAGGTAGTTAGGCTCAGGAGTATGCACTTGTCTGAAGCAGCATACGGCTGCAGTTTTGCAAGGATATTTTCAACAATGTTATACATTTGCAAGACCACTGGATAGCAAATACCTACCTAAGTATTCTCTTCAACAAAGAATACAAAAAGAACAAAGCAAATTTGATTTAAAAAAAAAAAGTAAATAGGAAACTGTTTAAAAATTGTATGGTGTGTCTGAACCATGAAAGAATAATTTTGAATGTTCTTTTAATCAATTGGAATCCCTTTTTTGTTCCTGATAGCTTAAAAAAAAAAAAAACAGTTCTTGTTAATGTCTGTTATCTTTCCACATGGGTGATTGCAGCTTGCTAGGTCTGATATGATGAAGCTTCAAGGTAACAGTTATGCAATGTGTTTCATCATCACAAGCAGCATTTGGTGGAAAGGGTTTACTCCGGTTTAGGAAGGCTTTATTTCCTCTAGGGTCAAGCTTTAGCACTGACCTGCAGCACTCAATGGAATGGTTAACCTGTTACCTGACTCACAAACTGATTTAAATCCCTTTTTCTACTGCATCTTTTACTCTTCAAATAAGGTGTCCCTTTTTAATATCCTTCTGAGGTTCAGGTCATACAGTCACCTTCAATCAGTCGGTATCATTTTTTGTGTGTGAGTCAAATGTGTTTTGCAGTTATATCTCCTGGGGTTAAAGCATCTGACAATATCACATGCTGCTCTGCTAATATCATGTTTCTGGTACACGTCCAAAAAAAAGTCTTCAGGGAAAATTCATGGAGAGATTAAAAAAAAAGAAGGACAGAATACTTTAGGTTATTAATAACATGGTAATTAAACATGGCCTGATTATGTAGCAGATATTGGGAATTATATGCGTGGTTTTAACAATGTGCTACGCTGTTTAATGATGCAACATAATAGTAGTGACAGTTATTGATGCATTTGTAAAAAAGATGAATCCTATCCACGCACCTTGTACATAATCCATTGTACCGTTAAATGGGCTGATGCAAAACACAATTATGAACTGCCAGTATTTCTAGAGTAAAATCAGGAATGCAGCAATCTGCAAACTGCTTGGGAAAAATCCAATACGATATTGTAGCCAATGCTCTTAAATCTGAATGCAGCAGCCGTTCTTTTCTAAACTATATTGACTGCAGTGAAAGAGGGATAGGTTTCTGAATGAAATTGTCGCTATTGTGAAAATAGTTCAGTATAATTAGCTATAAAGACATTTTACAGGGCATAGAGAGCTGAAATAACGTAAATTTTGCTAATTTTTTAAATAACATTTTTATTTAGGCAACAATGATATTACAGAAAGAAACCTAAGATAATTGACATAAACCATTGGTGTGAATATAAAATGTACATCCCATTTTCTTCCAGTTGGGGAGACCATGCACTTAACAAATTAAAAGACACTGCTTTTTTATTGGGACATAGATAATCCTGTTGTATGGTTTACACTGGGGCATGAAGCAGGCACTGTAGCATGTGTGAGACTAACATTTAAACTGTTTTAAAAAGAAAGGGTAAAATGTTTTTATTAGGCTTTATTTCTTCTGTTATGTGTGATCAGTCCACGGGTCATCATTACTTCTGGGATATAACTCCTCCCCAACAGGAAATGCAAGAGGATTCACCCAGCAGAGCTGCATATAGCTCCTCCCCTCCACGTCAGTCCCAGTCATTCTCTTGCACCCAACGACTAGATAGGATGTGTGAGAGGACTATGGTGATTATACTTAGTTTTTATGACTTCAATCAAAAGTTTGTTATTTTAAAATAGCACCGGAGCGTGTTATTACTTCTCTGGCAGAGTTTGAGGAAGAATCTGTCAGAGTTTTTTACTATGATTTTAACCGGAGTAGTTAAGATCATATTGCTGTTCTCGGCCATCTGAGGGAGGTAAAGGCTTCAGATCAGGGGACAGCGGGCAGATGAATCTGCATTGAGGTATGTAGCAGTTTTTATTTTCTGAATGGAATTGATGAGAAAATCCTGCCATACCGTTAAAATGACATGTATGTATACACTTCAGTATTCTGGGGATGGTATTTCACCGGAACTACTCTGTTAAAGGTCACTAATCCTTTTTAATAACTATTTATCATGTTAAACGTTTTTGCTGGAATGTAGAATCGTTTACATTGCTGAGGTACTGTGTGAATAAATATTTGGGCATTATTTTCCACTTGGCAGTTTTTTTGCTTTAATTGTGACAGTTTCGTTTCTCTTCACTGCTGTGTGGGAGAGGGAGGGGCCGTTTTTGGCGCTCTTTGCTACGCATCAAAAAATACCAGTCAGTTACTTTTATATTTCCTGCATGATCCGGTTCATCTCTGATAGATCTCAGGGGTCTTCAAACTTCTTTGAAGGGAGGTAAATTCTCTCAGCAGAGCTGTGAGAATTCTTATAGTGACTGTGAATAAAAACGTTGCTTTGTATTTTTTATGTCAAATTTAATTATTGTTATTTTACTAATGGGAACAAACCTTTGCTAAAAGTTTTGTTGTTTTAAAGTTTGATGCTATAACTGTTTTTCAGTTCATTATTTCAACTGTCATTTAATCGTTAGTACCTCTTTGAGGCACAGTACGTTTTTTGCTAAAAAAGATTATAACCAAGTTGTAAGTTTTTTGCTAGTGTGTTAAACATGTCTGACTCAGAGGAAGATATCTGTGTCATTTGTTCCAATGCCAAGGTGGAGCCCAATAGAAATTTATGTACTAACTGTATTGATGCTACTTTAAATAAAAGTCAATCTGTACAATGTGAACAAATTTCACCAAACAGCGAGGGGAGAGTTATGCCGACTAACTCGCCTCACGCGGCAGTACCTGCATCTCCCGCCCGGGAGGTGCGTGATATTTTGGCGCCTAGTACATCTGGGCGGCCATTACAGATAACATTACAAGATATGGCTACTGTTATGACTGAAGTTTTGTCTAAATTACCAGAACTAAGAGGCAAGCGTGATCACTCTGGGGTGAGAACAGAGTGCGCTGACAATGCTAGGGCCATGTCTGATACTGCGTCACAGCTCGCAGAGCATGAGGACGGAGAGCTTCATTCTGTGGGTGACGGTTCTGATCCAAACAGATTGGACTCAGATATTTCAAATTTTAAATTTAAATTGGAGAACCTCCGTGTATTACTAGGGGAGGTCTTAGCAGCTCTCAACGATTGTAACACCGTTGCAATACCAGAGAAACTGTGTAGGTTGGATAAATACTTTGCGGTACCGGCGAGTACTGACGTTTTTCCTATACCTAAGAGACTAACTGAAATTGTTACTAAGGAGTGGGATAGACCCGGTGTGCCGTTCTCACCCCCTCCAATATTTAGAAAGATGTTTCCAATAGACGCCACCACTCGGGACTTATGGCAAACGGTCCCCAAGGTGGAGGGAGCAGTTTCTACTTTAGCTAAGCGTACCACTATCCCGGTGGAGGATAGCTGTGCTTTCTCAGATCCAATGGATAAAAAAATTAGAGGGTTACCTTAAGAAAATGTTTGTTCAACAAGGTTTTATATTACAACCCCTTGCATGTATCGCGCCGATTACGGCTGCGGCAGCATTTTGGATTGAGTCGCTTGAAGAGAACCTTAGTTCATCTACGCTAGACGACATTACGGACAGGCTTAGAGTCCTTAAACTAGCTAATTCTTTCATTTCGGAGGCCGTAGTACATTTAACCAAACTTACGGCTAAGAACTCAGGATTCGCCATACAGGCACGTAGGGCGCTGTGGCTAAAATCCTGGTCAGCTGATGTTACTTCTAAGTCCAAATTACTTAATATACCTTTCAAGGGGCAGTCTTTATTTGGGCCCGGTTTGAAAGAGATTATCGCTGACATTACAGGAGGTAAGGGCCACGCCCTACCTCAAGACAAAGCCAAAGCTAAGGCTAGACAGTCTAATTTTCGTCCCTTTCGGAACTTCAAAACAGGAGCAGCATCAACCTCCACTGCACCAAAACAGGAAGGAGCTGTTGCTCGTTACAGGCAAGGCTGGAAGCCTAACCAGTCCTGGAACAAGAGCAAGCAGGCCAGGAAACCTGCTGCTGCCCCAAAGACAGCATGAACCGAGAGCCCCCGATCCGGGACCGGATCTAGTGGGGGGCAGACTCTCTCTCTTCGCCCAGGCCTGGGCAAGAGATGTTCAGGATCCCTGGGCACTAGAGATCATATCTCAGGGATACCTTCTAGACTTCAAATTATCTCCCCCAAGAGGGAGATTTCATCTGTCAAGGTTGTCAACAAACCAGATAAAGAAAGAAGCGTTTCTACGCTGCGTACAAGATCTGTTAATAATGGGAGTGATCCATCCGGTTCCGCGGTCGGAACAAGGACAAGGGTTCTACTCAAACCTGTTTGTGGTTCCCAAAAAAGAGGGAACTTTCAGGCCAATCTTAGATTTAAAGATTCTAAACAAATTCCTAAGAGTTCCATCGTTCAAAATGGAAACTATTCGGACAATCTTACCCATGATCCAAGAGGGTCAGTACATGACCACAGTGGATTTAAAGGATGCTTACCTTCACATACCGATCCACAAAGATCATCACCGGTATCTAAGGTTTGCCTTCTTAGACAGGCACTACCAGTTTGTAGCTCTTCCATTCGGATTGGCTACGGCTCCAAGAATCTTCACAAAGGTTCTGGGTGCCCTTCTGGCGGTACTAAGACCGCGAGGGATTTCGGTAGCTCCATACCTAGACGACATTCTAATACAAGCTTCAAGCTTTCAAACTGCCAAGTCTCATACAGAGTTAGTTCTGGCATTTCTAAGGTCGCATGGATGGAAAGTGAACGAAAAGAAGAGTTCTCTTTTTCCTC
This sequence comes from Bombina bombina, assembly GCF_027579735.1. NCBI lineage: Eukaryota > Metazoa > Chordata > Amphibia > Anura > Bombinatoridae > Bombina > Bombina bombina. The sequence goes on along the minus strand of NC_069499.1, from coordinate 1,323,506,273 downwards.
TCACAAGAGTTCCATTCTTGGGGACTCTTATAGATTCTGTAGAAATGAAGATTTACCTGACAGAGGACAGGTTAACAAAGCTTCAAAATGCATGCCGTGTCCTTCATTCCATTCAACACCCGTCAGTAGCTCAATGCATGGAGGTGATCGGCTTAATGGTAGCGGCAATGGACATAGTACCTTTTGCACGCCTACACCTCAGACCTCTGCAATTATGCATGCTAAGTCAGTGGAATGGGGATTACTCAGATTTGTCCCCTACTCTGAATCTGAATCAAGAGACCAGAAATTCTCTTCTATGGTGGCTTCATCGGCCACACCTGTCCAGGGGGATGCCATTCAGCAGGCCAGACTGGACAATTGTAACAACAGACGCCAGCCTACTAGGTTGGGGCGCTGTCTGGAATTCTCTGAAGGCTCAGGGACTATGGAATCAGGAGGAGAGTCTCCTTCCAATAAACATTCTGGAATTGAGAGCAGTTCTCAATGCCCTTCTAGCTTGGCCCCAATTAACAACTCGGGGGTTCATCAGGTTTCAGTCGGACAACATCACGACTGTAGCTTACATCAACCATCAGGGAGGGACAAGAAGCTCCCTAGCAATGGTGGAAGTATCAAAGATAATTCGCTGGGCAGAGTCTCACTCTTGCCACCTGTCAGCAATCCACATCCCGGGAGTGGAGAACTGGGAGGCGGATTTCTTGAGTCGCCAGACTTTTCATCCGGGGGAGTGGGAACTTCATCCGGAGGTCTTTGCCCAAATACTTCGACGTTGGGGCAAACCAGAGATAGATCTCATGGCGTCTCGCCAGAACGCCAAACTTCCTCGCTACGGGTCCAGATCCAGGGATCCGGGAGCGGTTCTGATAGATGCTTTGACAGCACCTTGGAACTTCGGGATGGCTTATGTGTTTCCACCCTTTCCGCTGCTTCCTCGATTGATTGCCAAAATCAAACAGGAGAGAGCATCAGTGATTCTAATAGCGCCTGCATGGCCACGCAGGACTTGGTATGCAGATCTAGTGGACATGTCATCCTGTCCGCCTTGGTCTCTACCTCTAAGACAGGACCTTCTGATACAGGGTCCATTCAAACATCAAAATCTAACTTCTCTGAAGCTGACTGCTTGGAAATTGAACGTTTGATTTTATCAAAACGTGGTTTTTCTGAGTCGGTTATTGATACCCTGATACAGGCTAGGAAGCCTGTTACCAGAAAGATTTACCATAAAATATGGCGTAAATACCTATACTGGTGCGAATCCAAACATTACTCCTGGAGTAAGGTTAGGATCTCTAGGATATTGTCTTTTCTACAAGAAGGGTTAGAAAAGGGTTTATCAGCTAGTTCATTAAAGGGACAGATTTCAGCTCTGTCCATCTTGTTACACAGGCGTCTGTCAGAAAATCCAGACGTCCAGGCTTTTTGTCAGGCTTTAGCTAGGATCAAGCCTGTGTTTAAAGCTGTTGCTCCGCCATGGAGTTTAAACTTAGTTCTTAACGTTTTACAGGGTGTTCCATTTGAACCCCTTCATTCCATTGATATAAAATTGTTATCTTGGAAAGTTCTGTTTTTAATGGCTATTTCCTCGGCTCGAAGAGTCTCTGAGTTATCAGCCTTACATTGTGATTCTCCTTATCTGATTTTTCACTCAGACAAGGTAGTTCTGCGTACTAAACCTGGGTTCTTACCTAAGGTGGTCACTAACAGGAATATCAATCAAGAGATTGTTGTTCCATCCTTGTGTCCAAATCCTTCTTCAAAGAAGGAACGTCTTCTACACAATCTGGATGTAGTTCGTGCCCTCAAGTTCTACTTGCAGGCAACTAAAGATTTTCGCCAAACTTCTTCCCTGTTTGTCGTTTATTCTGGACAGAGGAGAGGTCAAAAAGCTTCTGCTACCTCTCTCTCTTTTTGGCTTCGTAGCATAATACGTTTAGCCTATGAGACTGCTGGTCAGCAGCCTCCTGAAAGAATTACAGCTCACTCCACTAGAGCTGTGGCTTCCACTTGGGCCTTTAAGAATGAGGCCTCTGTTGAACAGATTTGCAAGGCTGCAACTTGGTCTTCGCTTCATACTTTTTCCAAATTTTACAAATTTGACACTTTTGCTTCTTCGGAGGCTATTTTTGGGAGAAAGGTTCTTCAGGCAGTGGTTCCTTCTATATAATGAGCCTGCCTATCCCTCCCGTCATCCGTGTACTTTTGCTTTGGTATTGGTATCCCAGAAGTAATGATGACCCGTGGACTGATCACACATAACAGAAGAAAACATAATTTATGCTTACCTGATAAATTCCTTTCTTCTGTTGTGTGATCAGTCCACGGCCCGCCCTGTTTTAAGGCAGGTAAATATCTTTTAAATTATACTCCAGTCACCACTTCACCCTTGGTTACTCCTTTCTCGTTGATTCTTGGTCGAATGACTGGGACTGACGTGGAGGGGAGGAGCTATATGCAGCTCTGCTGGGTGAATCCTCTTGCATTTCCTGTTGGGGAGGAGTTATATCCCAGAAGTAATGATGACCCGTGGACTGATCACACAACAGAAGAAAGGAATTTATCAGGTAAGCATAAATTATGTTTTTCTGACACATATTTACTTGATAAAACAGTACAAGTTTAAACTGAAAGTAAGGCTGAATTTTCTATTTCAGCAGTTTATTAATTTCCCCTTTGCTTTAAAATAAAACGATGCAACATTTTAAACTGCCAGGTTTGAAAAAACAGATATTTCTGGTACTCAGTGTACCAGGAAGTGGTTCCTCTGTGTCGCAGCAGTAATTTGAGCTCGGCAGTTGCGGTCACATGACCGGCTTTACTGTATAACGTGTCTGAGGAAAAAGTTGTTTTTCTCCATTTCTGGATGATCCGGTCTTAATTGGTAGCGGTAAGGCACCTCAGTAATTGAGGTGTGGGGTTGCCTGAGGGGTATTTTATGTTGAAAAAAAGTTTTTATTTGTTTCCATACATCAAATATATAATAAACTGTACATTCTGAGAACAATATATTCAGTATCATGGACGATGTTACATTTTATAGCTGCATAGAAACATTTTGTGTATCATATTACCTTAACAAAAATCTATATTAGGTATTTATAGGTAAACAAAATTATACAACCTATTAAAAAACAAACAAAAAAAAAACAAAACAAAACTAAAATAAAAATAAACCAAAATTAAACAAGAACTATGTCTGTGTTATGAATTAGTTTCTTACGTAGCTTAATTTGAATTTGTCGTTTGGCCTAGTCATGTCTATATTTACAGAGTATTTAAGTTTTCCATCAAAGTCTCTTATTTGTAGTGTCCACTACCTTTCCACTGATGTATTGTGCATTATCCAGTAGAACCATATTTTATTGAATTGTTCTGTGTCCCCCTGTATCCATGCTACCCTTTCAGATGTGGTGTAGATATCTTGTATTTTGTCTAGAACCTCTCTCCAAATAGGGGGTCCCTCCTTCCAGTGTCTTGCTATGCAAACTCTAGTGGCCATACAAATTATTTTAATGAACTTATTAATGGCTGTGTTCAAATTGGGAAATCGTCTATGAAGGAGTGCTTGATCAATGGTTAGTACTATCTGTTCATCTAGTACCCTGCTAAGGAGGCCATTAACCATCTGCCATATATTTTTGATAGGTTCACAGTCCCACCACATGTGTCTATAAAACCCCTGTATCCCACAGCCTCTGTAGCATAATTTGGATTTGTTTACAGAGTAATGTGACGTTTTTAGGGGTGTAAGATACCACCTAAACGCTGTTTTTATTGAATTCTCTCTAAGGACTGCACTAATAAGGCCCTTGCATGATTCAAAATATAATTGGTCCCATTCATCTTTTGAAAGTTGATCAGCCCCATCCTCTTCCCATTTCAATACTATAGACGATTTATCGGTGTAGTGTATATCCTGAATCATCATGTACAATCTAGATATGAGTTGCTTTTCTCTGGTCGGATTTGAGCATATTCGTTCTAGAGTAGTGGGTGAGTGTTTCCCATGGGAGATCCTATGTTTATTGAGGGCAGAGGAGATTTGGAGGTATAAGAACCAGTGTAGCTTGTGTGGGGTTATTTGTTCCTGCAAGTTATTGAATGAAATTATCTGAGATTGGGTGAGAAAATCCGCCACCCTGTAGAGCCCTTTGTTGGCCCATTTATCTATTAATCTGTGAGTTTCCCTAGGTAATAGGAATCTTATCGGTTTAGCCCATGTCCCGGGAGGGAGTACTGTTGGGTGTTTGGTTAGCTGCTTCCAGTGGGAAAGTGTGTCCATTGTTGAAGGTAGACTAAGATTCTCCCAGGCTGGGTCTCCTCCAGATCCCCACAAAAGGTCATCTTTGTGATCTAATTCTATACTATCGGACTCAATTTTTGTCCAGATAACCTCCTGCAGAGGTTTATGAAGGAGTGAGGCTTGAGCTATTCTGGCTGCTAAATAGTAGTTTTGTAAGTTCGGCACTCCCACTCCTCCCAAGCGTCTGTGTCTAGTCAATGTGTTGGAGGCTATCCTTGCTGTACCGTCTCCTCTTAAAAAGGAGATTAACTCTGATTGCAATTTCTGGAGCTCCGAGGGAGGGACCCTGATCGGGAGTGCTCTAAAGAGGTATAAGATCCTCGGGAGAACATTCATTTTTATGGACGATAGGCGGCCATACCATAAAAAGGTGTTCCTTTTCCAAGATCTAAGATCTCGTCTAATGGATTGTAGAAGTGGGGTATAGTTTAGTTTATATAAGCTGTCATAGGTATCTGAAATTTTTGTCCCCAAATAGGTGAGAGAGTCCCTAACCCATTTTATATTAAAGTTGATTTCAATTAGTTTTTTAGCATGAGGGGTTAATGCTAATGGTAAAGCTTCACATTTGTCAACATTCACCTTATATCCTGAGATTTCCGCAAAATCATGTAAGACCCGGTAGAGATTAGTCAGAGAGCCAAATGGGTCTGTTAGGGTTAATAAAATATTGTCCGCAAAAAGCGAAAGCTTATATTCTGAGTTGCGGATCCTCACTCCATTAATATCATTTGCATTTCTAATGGATGCCGCTAGGGGTTCAATGCATAAGGCAAACAGGAGTGGTGAGAGGGGGCACCCCTGTCTTGTTCCGTTTTGTATGTTTATGGTCCTAGACATATATCCTGCTGCGCTAATCGTGGCTTTAGGATTTGAATATATCCCTTTTAGTGCTTTTATAAACGATCCCCCAAAACCCATTGTTGTGAGCACCTGAAACATATAGGTCCAGTCTATACGATCGAACGCCTTCTCCGCATCCAAGGAGAGGAGCAGAGAAGGCGTCCCCTTCTGAGGGGTATTTTAGAAGTTTATTTGATGTTTATTAAATGTTTTTTCTTAACTTTTCTCACATAATTTTAGCTGGGGATCGAACCTAATTTGGGATAAAATTGAAAGTGTATTTTTTCCTTGGCTTATTTTAATTGAATATTAAAATCTTTGAAACTTACCTATACAAATGTATTTACTGTTTCACAACATGTCTGATATGGAGCAAGAGCCTGCTCTCATGAATTCATGCTTATTATGTTTAGATGCACAAATTGCAGCTCCTATGCAATTTTGTTCTTCATGTGTCAAGAAAACCTTGCAAAATAAAGGTAACATTTTTGAGCCTAATGTCTCTCAGGATTATGCTGTTAAAATAATACCTCAGCTTTCTCCTGCTACATCCCACGCCTCAATGGCATCACATACAGTGCCCTGCGGTTCCTCTATAACTCCTATTGGAGTTTATTTAAAAGCAGAAATTGCTGCCCAGGTATCTTCAGCGGTATCTGTGGCATTAGCTGCCATTCCCAGATTACAGGGAAAACGCAAGAGGAAATCTAGAAATTCAGAAAGTAAAGTGCCTGTCCTCAGCTCTGCTTCCCAAGTTGTCCTTTCTCATAAGTCTGATGAGGAAGATACATCTGGACTTTCTGAGGGTGAAATCTCAGATTCATACAGTATAATTCCTTCTTCTGAGACTGAGGTGGTATCCTTCAGATTTAAGCTTCAACACCTTTGTGTATTGTTAAAGGAGGTTTTAGCTACTTTAGATAACCCTGTCGTTGTCACTCCTAGTAAACGTAATAGTTTCTTTGATGAACCTTTCACTTAGGAGATTTTTCCTGTGCCTGACCGTGCTAGGGAGATTATCTCACAGGAATGGGAGAAACCAGGGGTGTCTTTTTGCTTGTCTCCCATTTTTAAGAAAATGTTTCCTGTCAAGGACTCCATTAAAGACCCTTGGTATACTGTACCCAAAGTTGAAGGGGCCGTTTCCACTCTGGCTAAGAGAACCACTATTCCTATTGAGGATAGCTGCTCTTTTAAGAATCCGATGAAAAAGAAGCTGGAGGCTTATTTGAAAAAGATTTATGTTCATCAAGGTCTCCAATAGCAACCTGCGGTGTGTATTGCCACCGTGACTAGTGCGTCATCTTATTGGTTTGACGCCTTGTCTGATTCTCTTCAAGTAGAGACTTCCTTGGATGAAATTCAAGATAGGAGTAAGGCTCTTAAGTTGGCCAATTCCTTTATTGCAGATGCTATTTTACAGGTTGTTAGACTAGGAGGTAAAACTTCTGGCAGGGCGTTATGGTTGAAATCCTGGTCTGTGGACGTTTCCTCTAAAGTCAAGCTTCTGGCGATTCCTTACAAGGCCAAAACCTTGTTTGGACCCGGTTTGGCAGAAATTATCTCTGATATTACAGGTGCAAAAGGGTCTTTTCTACCTCAAGATAAGAAGAATAGGCCTAAAGGATGTCAGAGTAATTTTCGTTCCTTTCGTAACTTCAGAGGAAAGCCTTCCCCTTCTTCTTCCAAGCAGGAACAATCCAAGTCTTCTTGGAGACGCAATCAGTTTTGGAACAAGGGGAAACAATCAAAGAAACCCGCAGCTGATTCCAAATCAGCATGAAGAGTTTGCCCCCGATCCGTTATCGGATCAGGTGGGGGGCAGACTTTCTCAGTTCACTCAAGCCTGGATATGAGATGTCCCAAATCCCTGGACTGTGGACACAGTATCCCAGGTTTACAAATTGGAATTCAAGACTTTTCCTCCCAGAGGCAGATTCCATCTCTCAAGATTATCTGCAGACCAGCTAAAGAGAGAGGCGTTCTTGAAATGTGTACAACATATTTTCTCCCTGGGAGTGATATTTCCAGTTCCAGTGCAGGAACAGGGTCTCAGATTCTACTCCAACCTATTTGTGGTTTCAAAAAAAGAGGGAACTTTCCGTCCAATTCTAGACTTAAAGTGTCTAAACAAGTTTCTCAAAGTTCCATCCTTTAAGATGGAGACTAAATGCTCCATTCTTCCTTTAGTACAAGAGGGTCAGTTCATGACAACCATAGACCTAAAGGATGCGTATCTTCATGTTCCTATTCACAGGGACCATCACAGATTCCTGAGATTTGCCTTTCTGGACAAACATTTTCAGTTTGCAGCCCTTCCATTTGGTCTAGCCACGGCTCCCAGAATTGTTTCAAAGGTTCTGGGGGCTCTTTTGGCAGTGATTCGTTCTCATGGAATTGCTGTGGCATCCTATCTGGACTACATATTGGTTCAGGCTCATCTTTTCAACAAGCAAAATCTTACACCGATATATTGTTGTCTTCCCACGGATGGAATGTGAATTTGAAAAAAAGCTCCCTTTCCCCTGATACAAGAGTAGTGTTCTTAGGGACCATAATAGATTCTCTATTGATGAAGATTTTTCTGACAGAGGTCAGGAAAAACAAAATCATGTCCTCTTGCCTCTCTCTTCAGGCTACTGCTCATCCTTCAGTAGCTCAATGTATGGAGGTAATCGGTCTGATGGTGGCTTCCATGGACATCATTCCTTTTGCTCGATTTCATTTGAGAGCTCTCCAGTTTTGCATGCTCAGACAATGGAATGGCGACCATGTGGATCTATCTCAGAGAATAGAGTTAGATCAGTCATCAAGGGACTATCTCCCATGGTGGGTTTCTCAGGAACATCTGTCTCAGGGCACATGCTTTCGGAGACCTTCCTGGGTGATCGTGACCACGGACGACAGCCTGCTGGGCTGGGGAGCAGTCTGGAACTCATTAAAAGCTCAGGGCCTTTGGATGTTTCATCAACATCTTGGAGTTGAGGGCGATTTACAATGCTCTATTGGCTTGGTCTCAGTTGTCCTCAGCCCAGTTTATCAGGCTCCAGTCAGACAACATAACCTCTGTGGCTTACATCAATCACCAGGGAGGAACTCAGAGTTCCTTAGCCATGAAGGAGGTTACTCGGATTCTTCAGTGGGCAGAGACCCACAATTGCTGTCTATTTGCCATCCACATTCCAGGAGTAGACAACTGGGAAGTGGATTTTCTGAGCAGACAGACTTTTCATCCCGGGGAGTGGGAAGTATTTTCCCGCTTAGTCCTTAAATGGGGCATGCCGGAGTTAGATCTGATGGCATCCCGTCAGAACGCCAAGCTTCCAAGGTACGGTTCAAGGTCAAGAGATCCCCAGGCCATTCTGATAGATGCTCCTTGGGTTTTCAAGTTGGCATACCTGTTTCCTCCGTTTGCTCTCCTTCCATGAGTCATTGCTCGTATCAAACAGGAGAGGGCATCAGTGATTGTAATAGCCCCTGCATGGCCTTGCAGGATCTGGTTTGCAGACTTAGTGGAGATGTCATCTCTCCCACCTTGGAGACTACCTCTGAGGAAGGACCTCCTGATTCAGGGTCCTTCCATCATCCAAATCTCGTTTCTCTGAAGCTTACTGCTTAGAGATTGAACGCTTTCTGTCTAAGCGTGGTTTTTCTGAGTCGGTCATTGAGACAATGATTCAGGCTCGCAAGCCTGTTACTAGAAAGATTTACCATAAGATATGGCGTAAATATCTTTATTGGTGTGAATTCAAGGGCTACTCTTGGAGTAGAATTAGAATTCCTAGAATTTTATCTTTTCTTCAGGAAGGCCTGGAGCAGGGATTGTCAGTCAGTACCCTGAAGGGTCAGATTTCTGCTTTATCTGTTTTACTACATAAACGTTTTTGGCGGATGTGCCAGATGTGCAATCTTTTTGTCAGGCCTTAGTCAAAATCTGGCCTTTCTTTAAGTCTTTTTCTCCTCCTTGGAGCCTTAACCTTGTTCTTAAAGTTTGAGCCGTTGCATTTCATAGACATTAAGTTGTTATCTTGGAAGGTTTTGTTTCTTGTTGCTATCTCTTCTGCTCGAAGAGTTTCGGAACTCTCAGCTCTGCAGTGTTATTTCCCTTATCTTATTTTTCATGCTGATAAGGCAGTTCTTTGTACTAAGTTAGGTTTCCTTCCTAAGGTTGTTTTTAATAGAAATATCAATCAGGAAATTGTTGTTCCCTCTGTATGTCCTAATCCTTCTTCTTCAAAGAACATTTGTTACACAATTTGGATGTTGTACATGCTCTTAAATTCTACTTACAGGCAACTAAGGATTTTCGGCAGTCCTCTGTCCTCCTTGGCCGTTTCTCTGGGAAACATAAAGGTCAGAAAGCTACTGCTACTACTCTTTCTTTTTGGTTACAAAGTATAATTCATTTGGCTTATGAGACTGCTGGACAGCAGCCTCCTGAGAGAATTACGGCTCATTCCACAAGAGCTGTTTCCTCTTCTTGGGTTTTCAAAAATGAAGCTTCTGTGGACAAATTTGCAAGGCTGCAACTTGGTCTTCTCTACATACTTTTTCAAAATTTTACAAATTTAATACTTTTGCCTCGGCTGAGGCTTCTTTTGGAAGAAAGGTTCTTCAAGCGGTGGTGCCTTCTGTTTAGGACTGCCTGTCTTGTCCCTCCCTATTTATCCGTGTCCTCTAGCTTGGGTATTGGTTCCCAACAGTAATTACTCAAGCCGTGGACTCACCATATCTTAGGAAAGAAAAACAACATTTATGCTTACCTGATAAATTTATTTATTTCTGGATATGGTAAGTCCACGGCCCCACCCTTTATTTTAAGACAGTTGTACTTTTGACTATAACCTCAGACACCTCTACACCTTGTGTTACTCCTTTTTCTCCATTTCCTTTCGGGTTGAATGACTGGGGGTTGTGGGTAAGGGAGTGATACAGTTTAACTGTGGTGTTCTTTGCCTCCTCCTGCTGGCCAGGAGAGATATTCCCAACAGTAATTACTTAAGTCGTGGACTCACCATATCCAGAAAGAAAGAAATTTATCAGATACGCATAAATTTTGTTTTTTTAATGTTGTTTGTGCAACTTTTTATTTGAGAATAGCAGTTAACCAGAGATCTGAGATCACGCTAACCCAACGCACATTAATTTCAATTGTGCTCGAGCGGACGCATTTACTTTCAACGTGAAATACATACATTTATATGTATATATGTATAAGTACTGTGTATATATATATATATATATATATATATATATATATATATAATTTGGTGAGACAATAAGAGGCATATGTGCATAGCCAACATTAAGCAGCTATATCCCAGTAGTGTACTGTTGCTCCTGAGCCTACCTTGGTATGCTTTTAAACAAAGGATACCAAGAGAACAAAGTACATTTGATAAGAGCTTTTTGTTTTGCATTTTCCTATCTGATAATCTCTGCTGAGGCCAAATAGGGACATATAATTGGAAGCAATAGGTTTGTGAAGCCTGGCGTGAGCACATTCAGTTCTTAGAATTACAGGAAAGGGGGCAAAATGAGTATTCAAAATGTATTGCAAAGTTGTTTTTATCTTGTATATATTGCAATCTCTTTAACTCAAAGCAGGATGGTCTTCTGTCTGTGAACCCCGAAGCAGTCTAATAATTGCTGAAAGATCTGCCACATGAATGCACCTATATTTTGGGTCAAGCCAAACACCTTTTTTCCATGCTTATTTAAATAATAACAACTCTTATTTCATGCTTATGGAAATATATTGTTACCCATTTGGAAACTACACGTGAAGAACATATACAAACTTGTATATTTGCATGAAAAACATAACTTGTTATTAATATTTTTTATTATATAGTTAACTTGTGTAGCCTCATTAGACACCAATGTCTGTGGCCAAAACACATCCACTTGCTTTTTTGACTAGCAATCCCAGACAGTTTGGCTGCCTTAGGTATGAACATTCTTGCAAGTGCTTATTGTTTCCCGTAGCACTCAACACATCTGGAAAGTGACATATGTAATAACATACACATTATTTATTTGAGTTACACCATTTTATTGCACTTGTCACTTGTATTTGCCTCTTTACTTGATTTTGAATAGACCTGTTGGCCTGATTATATTGCTGACCTTACACGTACATGAATTGGGCCATGCTTCACTATATTACACGAGCTATCATGTATACACTTACACATTATATCCTCAGAGCCAATTCATATTTCTTAGTAGATATATTTTGTATGCAAAAAGGGAAATGTGTCTGTTATAATTGGTCCTGCTATTATTATTGTATGCTGGGCTACAGAGCACAATCAGTGAATAATGAAATTGGTGTCTCATTTATAATTTAGAATGGAGAAAAAGACAATATATGATGAAAGAAAACATTTTCATGATAAAGAAACTGCCTTAGGTTTTGTATCCTATTTGTCAGAACACAATATGTCTAGGCACATTTTTTTATCTGAATTTTAATAATGATGAGATTTATAATTATTTCTGGGCATAACGTTTTAGTTGTAAAAATAAAAATAGATTAATTTAATATGGAGATGACTCTCCAATGAGACACAATTTTCTAATGTGCTTTCCTATGAAGATGATTAGAGTCTGATGTGAACTATCCTTTAGTAAATTTGCTCTACAGAAGGCATTAATGACGTTTAAAAAAGCTAATAACGGTTGGTGAATCTAGGCATGTAATTATAAAAACCTTATATAACTCAGAGCGCTTAAAGTTATGGTAAATCCCAGTATAACAAATGCTTGGATTTACCATCACTAAAAATAAAGTGGAGTTTAAGTGATCAAATATGTAAAAAAAAAAAAAAAAAAAAAAAGGGTGTATATATGATCACTTAAACTTCACTTAATTCTTTGTGATGTTAAATCCTAGTGTTTGTTAAATGCTTGGATTTAGTAGATGCATAATATAAGCACACACGAGTAGATATTAATTTAAACATTTTCTTTATATTTGCATAGTATATATCAGCAATTAAAGGGGCATAAAAGTACGACAAGAAAATAATCTGTTAGAACATTTTGCTATTGCACTATTGCCTAAATAACAACACATGACATATTACACTGTGTCATTTATTTAACACACATAAAGCCAAAATTAAGAAACCACTACACCCTTACTGCTTCCATAGGAATTCAGAGGCTAAGTAGCAGTCAGGTGCTGCTTATCAAATGACCTTGATTAATTGATCATCAGCAACTAAGTACTTACTCCCTTACTGCTTCCATAGGAATTAAGAGGCTAAGAAGCAGCCTGGTGTGGCTTATCAAATACCCTTGATTGATTGATCATCAGCAAGTGTGACCACCTCTCTAATAGCTGAAGTTTTAGCAGTTTGCTGGTCTGGAGCATTTCGGTGTGTGCTAACACAATGCTAAGGAGGAAAGGCATCAGCAATGATTTTAGAGAAGCAATCATTGCTGCCCATCAATCTGGGTAGGGTTATAAGGCCATTTCCAAACAAGTTAAAGTCCATCATTCTTTCCATATTTACAAGTGGAAACATTCAAGAAAGTTGCCAGTCATTCCAGGAGTGGACGCCCCATCAAATTAACCCAAGGTCAGACCATGCAATTCTCAGAGAATTGCATTTTAGACTCTACAGGCCTCAGTTAGTTAAATGATAAAAATCATGGCAGTACAATTAGAAAAAGACTGAACAAGTATTGTTTGTATGGAATGGTTGCCAGGAGAAAGCCTCTTCTGTCTAAAAAGAATATGGCAGCATGGCTTAGGTTTGCAAAGTTGCATTTGAACAAACCACAAGACTTCTGGAACAATGTCCTTTGGACAGATGAGACCAAAGTGGAGATGTTTGGCCATAATGCACAGGGCCACATTTGGGGAAAACTTTTATGACATCTAAAGCTTGTCTGAAATTGGGTTATACAACAGGAAAATGATCCGAATCACACCATCAAATCTACAACAGAATGTCTGAAAAAGAAAAGATTCAAGGTGTTGCAATGGCCCAGTCAAAGTCCAGACCTCAACCCTATTGAAATGCTGTGGTGGGACCTTAAGAGAGCTGTGCATAAACGAATGCTCGCAAACCTCAATGAACTGAAGGAATGTTGTAAAGAAGAGTGGGCCGAAATTCCTCCACAACGTTGTGAGAGACTGATACAGAAAACTATTATGTCAAGTTATTGCTAATATATCTATCTATCTATCTATCTATATATATATAGTTGTATGCAACAGTTTATGCACCTCTGACAATTTCCATGATTTTTTTTATAAATAATTGGGTGTTTGGATCAGCAATTTTATTTTGATCTATCAAATAACTGAAGGACACAGTAATATTTCAGTAGTGAAATAAGGGTTTATTGGATTAACAGTAAACGTGCAATATGCATCAAAACAAAATTAGACAGGTGCATAAATTTGGGCACCCCAACAGAAATATTGCATCAATATTTAGTAGAGCCTCCTTTAGCAGAAATAACAACCTCTAGACACTTCCTATCACCTGTAATGAGTGTCTAGATTCTGGATGAAGGTATTTTGGACCATTCCTCCTTGCAAAACATCTCCAGTTCAGTTAAGTTTGATGATTGCCGAGCATGGACAGCCCGCTTCAAATCACCCCACAGATTTTCAATGATATTCAGGTCTGGGGACTGGGATGGCCATTCCAGAACATTGTACTTGTTCCTCTGTATAAATGCCAAAGTAGATTTTGAGCAGTGTTTTGGGTCGTTGTCTTGTTAAACTATCCATCCCCGGCGTAACTTCAACTTTGTGACTGATTCCTCAACATTATTCTCAAGTATCTGCTGATATTGAGTGGAATCCATGCGACCCTCACCTTTAACAAGATTCCCAGTACCGGCACTGGCCACACAGCCCCACAGCATGATGGAACATCCACCAAATTTTACTGTGGCTAGCAAGTGTTTGTCTTGGAATGCTGTGTTCTTTTGCCGCCATGCATAACGCTCCTGGTTTGCATACCTCAAGCGACTGTTTGTGGCATGGCATCACTCTCCCATACAGCTTCTCCTTGTGCAAAGTACGCTGAATTGTTGAACGATGCACAGTGACACCATCTGCAGCAAGATGGTGTTGTAGGTTTTTGGAGGTGGTCTGTGGACTGTTTTTGACCGTTCTCACCATCCTTTGCCTCTCCGATATTTTACTTAGCCTGCCACTTCTGGCCACAAGAACTGTGCCTGTGGTCTTCTATTTCCTCACTATGTTCCTCACAGTGGACACTGACAGCTTAAATCTCTGAAATAGCTTTAAGTAGCCTTCCCCTAAACCATAAAAATTGAATAATCTTTGTTTTCAGGTCATTTGAGAGTTGTTTTGAGGCCCCCATGTTGCCACTCTTCAGAGGAGAGTCAAAGAGAACAACAACTTGCAATTGGCCACCTTAAACTTTTTCTCATGATTGGATGTACCTGTCTATGAAGTTCAAGGCTTAATGGGCTCATCAAACCAATTGTGTGTTCCAATTAATCAGTGCTAGGTAGTTACAGGTATTCAAATCAACAAAATGACGAGGGTGCCCAAATTTATGCACCTGTCTAATTTCGTTTTGATGCATATTGCACATTTTCTGTTAATAAAATAAACCTCAATTCACTACTTAAATATTATTGTGTCCTTCAGTTATTTGATAGATCAAAATGAAATTGCTGATCCAAACACCCAATTATTTATAAATGAAAATCATGGAAATTGTCAGGAGTGCCTAAACTTTTGCATATGACTGTGTGTATATATATATATATATATATATATATATATGTGTGTGTGTGTGTGTGAAGAGACTGCGAACAGAGGAAACAGTGCAACCAAAGATTCAAGCATAAAGTTTTTTGTTATAAAATCACACACACGTGTAGAAACATACTTACAGGAAGTATGTATTTAGTAAGCACATAAAAAGTCTTTAAGATGACAAAGTCCACACAGCGGCACACACTATAGCGTAATAGCGTATTCAAAGAGTCAGCGGTTACTTGGATCCAAATATATATAAATAAACACAGAGTCTCTCAAGCAGGACACAACCTGTGATTGGAAAGTATGTGTGTCTGCCTCTCCTAAATGGCTTCTTACTCAGGTGCTGCTATGTTTCTTGCTCCTAAGACAGATTTTACCATTAGGGTGTTAAACATCTAGGGCCAATAAAGTGAGAAAAGCAGCTCTTTGTCAGTTATTTAGGATCAGTAATGCTAAAGTTACATGATCTAACATATTAGAGCCTATCATTATTTAAACTAGAATGTCCCTTGAAATAATTATAATTTACAAAGATAAAGAATTAAATGAGCTGATAAATGCTGCCAAGTGTGCAGGGTATCTAGTTGTCTCCCCTTGCAGGACATGCAAAAAAGCACTGTGCTGCAGAATTATTGCGGTTGACACCTTTGAGAATTGGAGATGGTACAACAGTGAATAAAGTGCCCCCGGCACACACCCTATTCTGCAAATGTGTGAATGTATTACATATTATCCTGACGGCAGTTCAGTTTAGGAGCAGTCAGATCTGCAGGAAGGTTTCCTCCATAACTGTAAAACACTTGAGTGGGTTTTGCAATCTCCTGGCATTAAACAATTCAAATGCTAAAATAATTGTTTCAGCTAAGCCTACGCAGCAGTGTAATGTCTTGGGATCAGTGGGGTATAGGGAGCCATTTCTCAGCTATCATGTTATTAATGTTGTGATGGTAAGATTTGAGCACTTTAGATTAGTTAAGGTGCTTTACTATCTTCTAATAAAATACACAAATGAATATAATCAGTGGTGGGGGCATATCTGTAGACCCATAAAGTGTGCTATATAATGCAATATATTTAACGTGTATACATTAAAATAAATTAATTTAACATGGTTTTGTGCATCTTAAGGCAACCTCATAAAGTACTGTGCGCCATCCTACCCATTTGTGGGATTTAACTAATAATTGTTTTATAAGCAACATGATTTTATATTCTGATACTGTTTTTTAAATGTAACAGGAATTTGTTTTAGTATGAAATGTAACATGGAACTGGATTAGTATGAAGTGATAAAGGGAACGGGATTAGTATGAAATGTTACAGGGAATGGGATTAGTTTGAAATATAACAGGGGGAGGGATTAGTATGAAGTGTTACAGGGAGCGGGATTAGTATGAAATGTAACAGGGAGCGGGATTAGTATAAAAGGTAACAGGGAGCGGGATTAGTATGAAATGTTACAGCAGAGCGGGATTAGTATAAAATGTAACAGGGAGCGGGATTAGTATAAAAGGTAACGGGGAGCAGGATTAGTATGAAATGTAACAGGGAGAGGGATCAGTATAAAAGGTAACAGGGAGCGGGATTAGTATGAAATGTAACAGGGAGAGGGATCAGTATAAAATGTAACAGGGAGCGGGATTAGTATGAAATGTAACAGGGAGAGGGATTATTATGAAATGTAACAGGGAACGGAATTAGTATGAAATGTAACAGGGAGAGGGATTAGTATGAAGTGTTACAGGGAATGAGATTAGTATGAAGTGTTACAGGGAGCGGAATTAGTATGAAGTGTTACAGGGAGCGGAATTAGTAAGAAATGTAACAGGGAGAGGGATTAGTATGAAATGTTACAGGGAATGAGATTAGTATGAAGTGTTACAGGGAGCAGAATTAGTATGAATTGTTACAGAGAGTGGAATTAGTATGAAGTGTTACAGGGAGCGAGATTAGTATGAAATGTAACGGGGAGGGATTAGTATGAAATGTAACAGGGAGCCGGATTAGTATAAAAGGTAACAGGGAGCGGGAATATTATGAAATGTAACAGGGAGCGGGAATATTATGAAATGTAACAGGGAGCGGAATTAGTATGAAATGTAACAGGGAGCAGGATTAGTATGACATGTAACAGGGAGCGGGATTAGTAGGAAATGTAACAAGGGGCTGGATTAGTATGAAGTGCAACAGGGAGCGGGATTAGTATGAAATGTAACAGGCAGTAGGATTAGTATGAAATGTAACAGGGAGCAGGATTAGTATGAAATTTAACAGGCAGCAGAATTAGTATGAAATATAACAGGCAGCAGAATTAGTATGAAATGTAACAGGCAGCAAGATTAGTATGAAATGTAACAGGGAGTAGGATTAGTATGAAATGTAACAGGGAGCGGGATTAGTATGAAGTGTTACAGGGAGCGGGATTAGTATGAAATTTAACAGGCAGCAGAATTAGTATGAAATGTAACAGGCAGCAAGATTAGTATGAAATGTAACAGGGAGTAGGATTAGTATGAAATGTAACAGGGAGCGGGATTAGTAGGAAATGCAACAAGGGGCCGGATTAGTATGAAGTGCAACAGGGAGCGAGATTAGTATGAAATGCAACAGGGAGCTGGATTGATATGAAATGTAACAGGGAGCGGGATTAGTATGAAATGTAACAGGGAGCGGGATTAGTATGAAATGTAACAGGGAGTGGAATTAGTATGAAATGTAACAGGGAGCAGAATTAGTATGGAGTGTTACAGGGAGCTGAATTAGTATGAAATGTAACAGGGAATGGGATTAGTATGAAGTGTTACAGGGAGATGGATTAGTATGAAATGTAACAGGGAGTGGGATTAGTATGAAATGTAACAGGGAGTGGTATTAGTATGAAATGTAACAGGGAGCGGAATTAGTATGAAATGTAATGGAGCGGAATTAGTATGAAGTGTTACAGGGAGCGGGATTAGTATGAAATGTAACAGGGAGCGGGATTAGTATGAAATGTAACAGAGAGCGGGATTTGTATGAAATGTAACAGGGAGCGGAATTAGTATGAAATGTAACAGAGAGCGGAATAAGTATGAAGTGTTACAGGGAGCTGGATTAGTATAAAATGTAACAGGGAGTGGGATTAGTATGAAATGTAACAGGGAGTGGGATTAGTATGAAATGTAATAGGCAGTGGGATTAGTATGAAATATAACAGGGAGCGGGATTAGAATGAAATGTAATAGGGAGCACTTCTAGTATGAGTTGTAACAGTGAAAAATGTACAGATTTTCTCACAAATATTCTGTTTCCTAATGATCTATGGTTTCATCTTGTGATATTCAGACATTGCAGGAGCTGCAGAGCATAAGAATGTGATTTTTTTTTCTTTCAGCCGGGCAACTCAGTCAGTCTGCACACCTAGCTCTCCAGCTGCCATACAATGTGCTTGGATTAGGACGCAGCGCAAACTTCCTTGATCATTTGTTCGTTGGCATTCCCCGTCCCCCAGGGGAGAAGGTTAGTATCGTAAGCAATCATTGTGAATGAAAACCTCACTTCATCATCTGAATCAATAGGCTGCAAACTGTGGGTGGACAGGCGTTTTTTTACAGTGTAAAGATTATCCTCCTCTCTGCTTGAAACAGTTTGCCAGTGATGGCTAAGAACTGTCAAAATGAAGACAATTCTTCCGTGTGAACAAAAAGGTTTACATGGAAATAAGGCCCAGCCAGTGGCAGTTACTCATACTGGATTTAAATAAAAAAAGCTGCTGTGTTTACCATTAAAAATGTATACTTTTATCTAAACAATTTTGGATATTGGGCTTCCAAACAATGACTATTAAGGCTTAAAGGGACTAAAACGCAAAGCTGAAATGCACATGAATGCATTTTATTTTTTAATGGAAAATTTAGTTTTTTTAAACGTGCAAAAAACGCTTCTAGTAAAAGCTGTCACTGTTTCTTTGATAGATTTTACAGTGCACAGAGAATATGCACATATGCGCCATATTGTATGCATTCAGTCATATTTATCGAGTATGTATTGTGTTGGAGATTATTCATTTTGCATCATATCTGACACTATTTTGGTGGTAGTTAAAAAGCAGGTGCATGGGCATATTTACATAGACCCTGTGCACAGTAAAAGATATTACTGAAACAGTGATAACTTTTACTAAATATGGCATTTTGTACAGCAGTCATTTGTGCAGTTCTTGTGTACATTTCATGCATTTTTGTTACAAAGTTTAAAATTAGCACTAAGGAAAAAAACTGCTTGGGTTATATATAAATCAGGGGCAAGCTGATGAAAGAGGTGCAGCTCACACTGTTTGTCATTGCTGCCTGCCCCATGTAAGCACTTTTTTTATTGTTCCCTGCTCCTCTGATTTGCTGGCTGTTCCTCTGTGAATCCTATTGGCTAGCGGCTCACCAGTATCTCTGATTGGCTGCTAGTTGCATTACCTCCCCAACTTATTATCATGGGTATTTCCACAGACCTACAAGAAAGCAAAATATACAAATCCAGTGCAAAGTAAAATATGACAACAAATTCAATTTTGTTCATGGCTGCTTAATGTTTTTGAATGGAGATTTTTTTCGCTTAAAGGGACACTGAACCCAAATTTGTTCATTTGTAATTCAGAAAGAGCATGCAATTTTAAGCAACTTTCTAATTTACTCATATTATCAATTTTTCTTCGTTCTCTTGCTATCATTATTTGAAAAAGAAGGCATCTAAGCTTTTTTTTGGTTTCAGTACTCTGGACAGCACTTTTTTATTGGTGGATGAATTTATCCACCAATCAGCAAGGTCAACCGAGATTGTTCACCAAAAATGGGCCGGCATTTAAACTTACATTCTTGCATTTAAATAAAGATACCAAGAGAATGAGGAAAATTTGATAATAGGAGTAAATTCGAAAATTTGCATCAAATTTCATGCTCAATCTGTATCACGAAATTAAATTTTTGGGTACAGTGTCCCTTTAACCAATAATTTCATATAATATTTATCATTTTTTTATAATGTTTTATAATGAACATTTTTTTACACATCCAACCAAATAAAATACTATTCTGATCATTAGTTCTTATTATTTTTGAAAAGTAAAAAAACAATCATGTTAACATAAAAAACTATAAAATTAAATTTTTAAAAGAATTTTTTTTTTTTTTTACATAAAACTTTTATTATATTTCACCTATTTTATTGCATTTTCTTTTATGAAACAACTGTAAATACTCAGATATTTAATGTGTTTTTTAGGAAATACGAAGACAAGAATGGACTGCAATTATTCCAAATTCCCAACTGATTGTTATTCCGTATCCTCACCAATCTCCCCGAAGGTAATCCCTGCAATCAGGGCAGCTTTCAGCCCTTGTCATGGGGCATCAATGTTTCCATATACTTTTGTGTAAGGAGGACAAATAGGTTTAGAGAAGAGCTGTGTTTTTTCATTTATATTTGAGAATTTTATGTTGTGTTTCAGTAGTGTGATCAATATTCCGTACACTGTGGTGAAGAAACGAGACGCAAAAGGAAAAAGCATTGAACAAGAAGTTAGAAATTGAACAGTGTGACAGAAAGGGGTTTGCTCTGTACAAGAAAACAAAAAAAAGTTATGTGCTTAAAAGGCAGACAATTGTTTTCCTTATGTAAAGAACAAGATAATTAGATGATAGATGGAGAGAGATAGATATGATAGATAGATAGATAGATAGATAGATAGATAGATAGATAGATAGAGCTATAGAGAGATAGATGAGATATATATGATAGATATGATATATAGATAGAAGATAGAATCATAAATAAACCACTATAATTCCACACTTTCACCAGACTCAGAAACAACAACTAGGGTGGCTGAAACACAGTTAATTCAGACCAAACAGAAATGAACTAAATTAAATAATTTAAAGTGTAAGTCTTTCCACATGTGTTCAAAAGCACCAAAACTGTTGTTAGAACAACCTATACATATTAATGGAGCCCCATCCCTACAGTACTTTCAGACTTCCTAGCAGGAGAGCAGGTGTCGATTGGGAGTAATCTAGGCTTATGTCCTAACTAGCTATTGCAAAACTGGAATAGTATACACTGAGCCTTTTATTATTATCAGTTATTAGTAGACCGCTTTACACAAAGGCGTGGTATACAAAGTAACATTTATAGGGATCAAATGGGTAGAGGGCCATGCCGAGATTTGCACTGTTGTTATCAGCTTTTATGAAAGTGACCTGCAAACAGCTGGGCTCATAGGCTTACATGCTAAGGGGGTTCATAAATAACGTGGAGTGGCAGTGTCCCTTCCTCAATACTATCCCATTATGACTGTTTGCTATAACCCCATATGGAGGGCTTAAATTAAAAATATATTAAAATGTCAGGTAATGTAGATCAACAGTTTAATATATTGCAATTGATTAGGTTTAAAGGTACACAAAGGTGCAATATAAATGCAATGTTATTACTTGCCTGTACCTCTGCGTTTAACACCTGAACTGTAGATAGGCAGGTGAGCCAATCACAAGAGGCATATGTGCATAGTCACTGGCCATGTTCAGCTGTAGAGCAGATATGCATTATCTGTTTAGAACGTATTGCACCTTTATGTGCCTTCAACTACCTGTGTGCAGCATTACACTAAGAGCACTGTTACAATTAATGTCCTGTGTGCATACAAATGTATTTAATTATGCAAGTGATAATTCTGCATGTCTATAAGTTGCATTCATTAGTTTTGGGAATACAGAACCTGGCCACCAGGAGGAGGCAAAGACACCCCAGCCAAAGGCTTAAATACCTCCCCCACTTCCCTTATCCCCCAGTCATTCTTTGACTTTCGTCACGTGCTTTTCGGCTTGGCATGTTGCTATCTCCAGATTATCAGTGGTTTTGTGTGGGCTCTGATGTGGGCTCTTACGGTCCTAATTGTTGGGCAGTTACTTGGTCCTGCTCCTTTTTGGGTCTTTTGCTGCTGTTGAAGCAGTTTTCGGGAGTTTTTCAGGCTGTGGTGCCCGCAGATGAACCGCCTTCTTGTTACCCCCCCCCATTAGCATTCAGTGTCCTCTATAGCTTGGGTATTGTTTTCCCAAAAGTAATGAATGCAGCTGTGGACTCTCCCTGTATTTAGAAGGAAAACAAAAATTATGACTTACCAGATAATTTCCTTGTCTTCGATACAGGGAGAGACCACAGCTCCCGCCCATGCTCTCTGGAGGGCAGCCCTAAATGTACATTGTTTTTCTTCTGGCACCTTTTTCACCCTGATATTTCTCCTACTGTTCCTTGTTCCCTCGGCAGAATGACTGGGGGATGAGGGAAGTGGGGGTGGAGTATTTAAGCCTTTGGCTGGGGTGTCTTTGCCTCCTCCTGGTGGCCAGGTTCTGTTTTTCCAAAAGTAATGAATGCAGCTGGGGACTCTTCCTGTATCGAAGGAAAGGAAATTATCTGGTAAGTCATAATTTTTGTTATTTATATATTTTGAGTATACATAGATTTAGCTGAATGTTGATGGATTTCTTTACACCATTTAATATTCATACAATGTGACACTGTGTATAGGTTGTCAGTTATAACAAAGCATTTTGGCAGTTTTCAAATTAGAGGGTAGGGGGTTTGATTTGGTTCACTTTTGGACGGTCTAATGAAAAGGGGAACATCCGCAAATGTTACCTTTATAAAATGATACATTTATTTAATATACATTGAGTGCAAAATATAGCGTATAAACAAATGCACACACCTGCTAGTCCTCGTCTATTAAGAAATAAGTCATTTAATATTGAGTGCAATCATAACTATTTTCTCTTCTAATTAGTTACTTTTTTCTCCTAATTGATAAACTACAAAGTGAACTTCAAAGCTTCTATTCATTTAAAAGTGTAAGCGAAGAAGACAATCTGATAAGCAGAAGCAATTCTATTTCTAGTCTAAAGGTGAGGAAATGGTTTTACTGTATTCAAGATATGGACAGATTAAGTAGAACTGCAATTTCATTGACAAGTAGGACATATCCCATTGTCAGTCAATAAATGGTTGTGCTTATGCTCCAAGCCTTTTTTTCTGGCGTTTTAGCTGTCAATACACCAGAGCAGAAAAACTATAGAAAGACTTTTGGAGTTACTATCATTTAGGGACATTAATATAGACCTAAAGCAACATTTATTATATAAGATGGTGAGAGTCCACAAGCCATCACATGTGGGATTAAAGTCCAGTCCTACAGAAGGAGACAAAATCACCCAACACATCAGAGCTTTAATACCTCCTACTTTCCCATGATTCTTTAGTAATGTTTTGCCTCCAGCAAGGAGGATGGTGAAACTTTAAGTTCTGATCTACACATTGATTGAAAGGGGTTCTCAAACTGATGTGAGACCCGATTTCTCCTTCAGAGAGCTGGGAAGTAAAGGAGTACATTGGCAGTGAGAGTAATTCTCCCATTGGCGTTTATCACTTGCCACAGGTGTTGCTGGGATTGGTCCTGCAGCCTCCTCCTGTTATAGTGTCAGAGTACTCCTTACTTAGATCCTGTTTCAGTGCATATTACACAAGATGGGCTCTTCTACTGAAAGCAAGTCCCCTGCAGCTTCGAAAGCTCCGTAGAATGAGTGCTGACAGGTAACTAGGTACTTGCACAGTCCACAGGCTGTTAACATGAACATGTACACGATTCACATTGCAACACTTCTAGGTACCCTGTACCCTCCAAGAGTACAATTTATAATTGGTATCCTCCTCCTCAGCCGAGGACAATTATTCTGAGACTGACAAAGTAGCAGAAGATGTGTCTTTTAATTTCAAATCAGAGCACATACACACTGTATTGCAGGAAGTTTTTACTTACCTTCCAGAGGGGGGACACCTGAAGACAAACTATATGTGACTGATACTTTATTAAAGGCAGCACCCCCTAAAAAATGGCTATCTATCTAACTGTTTCTGATACAGTTTATGAACTAATTAGAAAGGAATGGAACAATGCAGCACTTCCTTTGTTGTCTTTAACAGATCCAAAAACGTGTTTTCTTTTCCCTATGAAAATTTGGAGGTATGAGAGAAAATTGCAAAGATGGACAGTGCCATTTCCTCTTTTATTTGGCAGACTACCAGTACTTCTTTTAAGGGTCCGATGGACAGAAAACTTTAATGTTTCCTCAGGAGGTCCTTTCAGCTGGCAGGCTATATGTTTCCTCCAGCTGTTAGTTTATGGATTAAGATTGCTGTCAAAAAGGCAAGACCTGCATCTTAGCCAATCAGTATTCACTTCTAGGTAACTTCACGTGTGTGAGCTCAATGTTATCTATATGAAACACAAGAACTAACACCCTCTAGTGGTGAAAAACTGTCAAAATGCATTCAGATAAGAGGCTGCCTTCAAGGTCTAAGAAATTAGCTTATGAACCTCCTAGGTTTAGCTTTCAACTAAGAATACCAAGAGAACAAAGCAAAATTGGTGATAAAAGTAAATTGGAAAGTTGTTTAAAATTATATGCCCTATGTGAATCATGAACTTTTTTTTTTAACTTGACTGTCCCTTTAAATATGGAGCAATGGCTAAGAACCCTAGCACATCTCAGGAAAACTTTTAACATGTATCATACAACATTACTGAAAGGGACATGAAACCCAATTTTTTTCTTTCATTATTCAGATAGAGAATACAATTTTGAAAAATGTTCCAATTTACTTCTGTTATTAAATTTACTTTGTTCACATATTATTCTTTGTTGAAGAGATACCTAGGTAGGTAGCTTGCTCATGCCTGAAGCACTACATTACAGGAAATAGTGCTGCCATCTAGTGTTCTTGCTAATGTATAACATTGTTTCAAAACTGCTGCCATATAGTGCTGCAGACACATGCACACTCCTGAGCTTACATCCCTGCTTTTCAACAAAGGATAGCAAGAAAAGTTGATAATAGATGTAAATTGGAAAGTTGTTTTAAAACTGTATGCTCTTTGGGGCGGAGCTGACCAGCATGGCCGCCTGAATAGTGAGCTCGGTTAGTTGGCAGTAACCCTTAGCGAATCCTAGCAGACCAGAAGCCGCTGTATGAAATTAATGCAGCGGAATCAATGTTAGAATCCATTGCCACACACCTGGTGTACTCCAAATGACCGCTTCCCAATCAGAGGAGCAAGAGTGGCGATCACCCTTACCCGCACCACATGGGAACGGAAAGAATCGGCGGGCACAGGTAAGATTACCAACCTCAAAGCGCCTTGTCTCACATAAGCTGACCCGTGCCCCCGATACCTATCACCAACACCCATGGGATAAAGTGGGAAATCAGCAACAGCGGACCTCGCACTCCAGATCACGAAGCCCAAAGTTAGGCCACACGCTTGCTTGCTCCCTTCAATGCCGCTCATACAGTGTCACCGCAAAATACAAGCAAAGACCGAAACAAAGCAAGAGGTCTAAAGATCACTGCACAAGGCTCCTCTAACGTATTTGTCACCACTGAAAGAAAGAACCGGTAAGCTAACAAAGACATCTTCCATACCTCTATCCTAATAAGCCACACCACAGCATATCAGGGATAAAATACATTGAGGCCTACATCTGCTATACACTAGCAAGTAAATTCACTATATCTAAGCTATTAGGCATCTAACTGACACTAACACAGGCCTGCCCAAGCTTGCAAGACCCACAGAGAGAAGACCTTATCCAAAACTTCAGGCCCAGAACTTCTAGGCATCAAACTACCACAGCTAAAGACCTGTCTAAGCCTGTAAGCTGCACAGAGAACAGGCCACAACTTGTAAAGCTGTACTTTCACACCAAATAGAGCTCTTCTACCCTACAAACTTACTCCCCAAAGGAGTTACTACTGATATTATCATTGACACCCTAGGAGGCCCTCACATAGAGGTCTATACTGGAAAATCTCAGAATCTTAGTTAAATAAACATCTAAAATTAGCCTATTATGTAAAAGTCAGACCAATTATTGAAATCGACTGTCAGAGTTGGAGTGTTGTTGGAGTACTTGGAAAGGAATTGATTGTGTAGTAAGATGCCTATCCCGTTTTTTTTCCTTGATGTGTGTGTGAGTTGAAAAAACCCACAGGGTAATGTGCAGAGGTGAATTCCCCAATAACCTACCTACCAGCATTAATACATGAATTTGCAAGTTTTGGCAAATTATCAAACTTCATCAATCAACAAAAGTCAGAAGTAATGAGCATTTCTTTGACACAGAAGGAAATTCCTTCCCTTAAAACAGTCTGCCCATACAATCTACAAACATCCTGCCTGAAATATCTAGGAGTTAAGTTGTCCCCACGCATTTCACAGCTATTTGATCTAAACTACAAACCCCCTCCTGCACTCTAAACAACAAGCCCTTCTCACATGGCAAGATAAACCTCTTTCATGGTGGGGCAGAATTCAAGCAACCAAAATGACAATCTTGCCCAGAATTCTTTATATTCTGCAAACTGTCCCAATAACCCCCCCTAAATCATACACGCAGCAAAGATGTCTCAACTCCTTTATCTAGGGTCGTATATGCCCTAGAATCAATACAGCTACCATTTATAGACCGTCAAAAGACGGAGACCTGGTACCAAAGATTGAAACATACTATAATTCAATAGTGCTTCAGCGAATACATGATTGGCACACAAAAGCAGAAGCAAAATCCTGGGTCTCATTAGACTCCCAGATTTTTAAATCACCATCCCCCGGTTCCCTTTGTTGGACCCCAAAAACTCACAGGCCCTTACCATTCTACAAATCAACACTATGCAGACACATATTCAACACTTGGGACCACCTAATAGCAAATACCACAGGAATATCCACAAAAACATCCCCACTGACACCAATCTCCCCGAATATGGAGTTTCTAGGGGGGGTACCCACGGGTAAGATAGGCGAAATCCTAGAAACCCCTGAGTCTGTTCCTTTTCTCTCCCTTATGGACCAAGGGAAACTAAAACCACGGAATAGCTTACAGAATGTCCTAAATGGAGCCTTTACTTCTGTAATGGCCTGTTGGGGCAAGGGCTTAGGATCGCAACTGCAGACTTTTAGTAAGGTGAGTTTGTATCACTTAGGCAGGCGGGCTATTAATATGCATAGACCTATGAGCCAAAAGTGAATTTAGTATTCATAAAATGTACAGATCAGCCTTCAGTAGTATGGAGCAAAATGCTTAGTGAAAACTGTCTTCATAATAGGATCTCAATAGTAGGAGTGACTCTGGGTATTGAATGAAACTTGGTAGGAGACATCCAGATATAAATGTATCTCTGAGTATCAAATGACTCTGGCTTTTTATGAGAAGCAGAAGGAGATGCCTTGTATATATTGATTAGGAGACTGAGTAATGCAGCGTAAAGGAAGATCTGAGGTAATAGAAACTGTACCGATTTTTCCAGATAGAACTGAGACAGGTAAGTTCCCTTTAAGCACTAGCGCAGAGTGCAGACAATACCGCTTCACAGATCAGCTGTAAGTTCTATGCAGCTGGGATTCCGAGGTCCGTAGGTAAGTTGGGGGAGGAGCCCTGGATAGATGCATCCGCAGCAGAGGCGGCTAAAGATTTCAGCAGAGATTAACTCGGGCAGTGAATATCGGCAGATGCAGAGGCAGCGGTCTTGCAAAAGTGAACAGAATGTATTTACAGAAGCTGGATGATTCAGAAGGGAGGTATCCGTTAAACACTGTGATGACAAATATTACAGCAGGTGCAGTTAGTTGTAACGGCACACACTGAGTTGCTGTGGGTAGACAAAGGAAGTTCCGTTTACACAGAAAATGCAGGCTCCTCAGATAGTAGGTTGAGTAGAAACAATCAAAAGTTCTGTACACATTGAAATTGAAACAGTGTCACTGCTAAGAGAACAGTAGAAATTTGTAATCCAAGTTAGCTTGTATCAAACGTAGTAGCTGGAGACAGCAAGCTGTTAGGAACAGCTACCAAGTGAAATAACTAAGCACCTGTTTGCAGTCAGGTGACCTCTTAAATACAGGTAAAGCAGGGAAATCATGTGATGAGGAGGAAAAGAGGAAAAGGTGGAGTGGAATCCTTACAACTTCATGGTTTAAATACTCTCAACTACAACATTTCCTACGCAACACATATCTTAAACCCGACTGCACCAGACCACTCACACCTTACAAACAATGCTGCACCACACCTGCTCCATCTAAGGGATCCCTTTCCATGTGTAAGCGAATCCTAGACTCCGCATATCTACACCAGTTCCAACACATGTAACGCAATGGCATAAAGAACTTCACAACACATTAAGGCTGAAAAATGGAAACAGATCTATATTAACACTCGCAGATCTTCCACATCAACACGCTTATTTGAACTAAACTTTAAAATTCTTCTAAGATGGTATCTGACCCCAGCTAGATTAAACAAGATATACCCCACATCCTCACTGATGTGTTGGATAGGATGTAATATGAAAGGCACCATGATACACATGTGGTGGGAATGCCCCAAAATAACCTCCTTCTAGAATGAAATAGAATATACATTCAAATCACTACTGGGCACAGAATTCGCTCTTACACCGGAAATAGCCTTGCTGAACAAGAGCCCCCCTAGCAAGTGCAAAATTTATAATACCCTTTTACAGATGGGATTAAATAGCGCTAGACTACTGATTGCTACATTCTGGAAATCCCCACAACTCCCCACCAAATCCCTATGGACTCAAAAAATTTATGATATCCTACCTTTGGAACAATACGTATACAGTGGGGCAAAAAAGTATTTAGTCAGCCACCAATTGTGCAAGTTCTCCCACTTAAGAAGATGAGAGAGGCCTGTAATTTTCATCATAGGTATACCTCAACTATGAGAGACAAAATATGGGAACAAAACTAGACAATCACATTGTCTGATTTGGAAAGAATTTATTTGCATATTATGGTGGAAAATCACCTACAAACAAGCAAGATTTCTGGCTCTCACAGACCTGTATGTTTTTCTTTAAGAGGCTCCTCTGACCTCCACTCATTACCTGTATTAATGGCACCTGTTTGAACTTGTTATCAGTATAAAAGGCACCTGTCCAAAACCTCAAACAGTCACACTCCAAACTCCACTGTGGCGAAGACCAAAGAGCTGTTGAAGGACACCAGAAACAAAATTGTAGACCTGCACCAGGCTGGGAAGACTGAATCTGCAATAGGCAAGCAGCTTGGTGTGAAGAAATCAACTGTGGGAGCAATAATTAGAAATTGGAAGAAATACAAGACCACTGATAATCTCCCTCGATCTGGGGCTCCATGCAAGATCTCACCCCATGGGGTCAAAATGATCACAAGAACGGTGAGCAAACATGCCAGAACTACACGGGGGGACCTAGTGAATGACCTGCAGAGAGCTGGGACCAAACATAACAAAGGCTACCATCAGTAACACACTACGCCGCCAGGGACTCAGATCCTGCAGTGCCAGACGTGTCCCCCTGCTTAAGTCAGTACATGTCTGGGCCCGTCTGAAGTATGCTAGAGAGCATTTGGATGATCCAGAAGCGGATTGGGAGAATGTCATATGGTCAGATGAAACCAAAGTAGAACTGTTTGGTAGAAACACAATTCTTCGTGTTTGGAGGAGAGAGTTGCAACCAAAGAACACCATACCTACTGTGAAGCATGAGAGTGGCAACATCATGCTTTGGGGCTGTTTCTCTGCAAAGGGAACAGGACGACTGATCCGTGTGCATGAAAGAATGAATGGGGCCATGTATCGTGAGATTTTGAGTGCAAACCTCCTTCCATCAGCAAGGGCATTGAAGATGAAACGTGGCTGGGTCTTCAGCATGACAATGATCCCAAACACACCACCCGGGCAACGAAGGAGTGGCTTCGTAAGAAGCATTTCAAGGTCCTGGAGTGGCCTAGCCAGTCTCCAGATCTCAACCCCATAGAAAACCTTTGGAGGGAGTTGAAAGTCCGAGTTGCCCAGCAACAACCCCAAAACATCACTGCTCTAGAGGAGATCTGCATGCAGGAATGGGTCAACATACCAGCAACAGTGTGTGACAACCTTGTGAAGACTACAGAAAACGTTTGACCTCTGTCATTGCCAACAAAGGATATATAACAAAGTATTGAGATGAACTTTTGATATTGACCAAATACTTATTTTCCACCATAATTTGCAAATAAATTATTTCCAAATCAGACAATGCCATTGTCTTGATTTGTTTCCACATTTTGGCTCTCATAGTTGAGGTATACCTATGATGAAAATTGCAGGCCTCTCTCATCTTCTTAAGTGGGAGAACTTTCACAATTGGTGGCTGACTAAATACTTTTTTGCCCCACTGTATATTAACTTTTACTGGGAATCTCTTTCCAATAATACCACACACACCCCTATTTACCCAACTGTTTAACGACTTCAGACCTTTATAACTCAGAGAGTAATATGGCTATTAATTTAAGTTCGACATGCTAAAATGTTTGTTTATTTATTGGTTTACGGTTTTCAATGTTTTTCTCCTGTTTTTAACATTGTTCACAATTATTTGTTAGATCCATATTAACCACTATTCACTAAAGATGTCTAGTGAATGTATAAATGTCAAAAGACCTATAAGTACAAACTACTGTAATTAACACTGCCATGTTTCACAACGACATGTTTTATATCTTGTATATGGAAAACCTCAATAAAAAATACTTTAAAAAAAAACTGTATGCTCCATCTGAATCATGAAAGAAAATTTTTGGGTTTTATATTCCTTTAACATGCCTAAAGTGATTATTCTCATTTGCATCATACAACACAATACAGAGGAATATTGATTTTGATGTCTTAATTACAGTTTCCATCTAAAGGGGAGGAGAGTCCACGGCTTCATTCATTACTTTTGGGAATAAAGAACCTGGCCATGAGGAGGAGGCAAAGACACCCCAGCCAAAGGCTTAAATACCTCCCCCACTTCCCTCATCCCCCAGTCATTCTTTGCCTTTCGTCACAGGAGGACGGTAGAGAAGTGCCGAAGATCGGAGTAGTCTCTTATGGAGGGTAGTACTCTTTGCATTGGGACTGGAGTTTTAAGTAGTCCCGTCAGCCTCTCAGTAAGAGCCTGGGCAAAAGTTAGAGTCTAGAGACGCAGGCAGAGTCTTTCTGCGAAACCATCCCGACTCATATTAACAGCTCCACAAGCAATCAGCGTTGATGAGTTTCGCTGCCTGCTTTCTGCACCCAAGTCCATGTCAGGAGCGATGCTTTTACCTGTCATACTTGAAGGGCCGTGTTCCTGTT
Organism: Bombina bombina; assembly: GCF_027579735.1. Lineage (NCBI taxonomy): Eukaryota > Metazoa > Chordata > Amphibia > Anura > Bombinatoridae > Bombina > Bombina bombina. The sequence goes on along the minus strand of NC_069499.1, from coordinate 1,323,475,108 downwards.
CCACAGCATTGATTCTGGTAAGATCTTTTAATTTTTTATACACAATGATTACACACAAGACAGGCTCACAGTGTGGCGCCTTTTATCTTATGGAATCAAGGGTTAATATTCCTAGTAAGGGGATTATTGAACAGAGGGGGTTATACATAATATTGTTTATTGTGTTATTGCTGCGTTATGTGCGAGATGTGGTTCTGGCAATGGTGGAACTTCAGGTTGACTTCCGGGAGTATTTGGGCCGCCGGTTTTGGCGCGTTTTCTCCTTAATGCAGGGGCAGTCCTGCGAGGCATCCCAGGTGACCGGGTGTGTCGGTTTCCACTTCCTCTATTGATCAGCAGCATAGGAGACAAAGCAGTTTCTGTAGTCCAGATCATAGAAGGTAGTGAGTGCCCTGGCCATTGGAGGATATAAAGGTTTATTCAGCTAGTCTAGGCCATAATAAAAGCACAAGCTATGGAGGACTCTGACGCATTAGAGGGTACTCCCTCTTTAACAAAGTCTTATTCCTGTGTTTATTGTGAGGAGGTTCTTGTAGAGCAGCTTGTTGTGACATCTAAAGCTAAAGGAATGTCTGGTACTACGGAGCCGTCAACCTCGAGGGTTCTCCGTCCCGTGAGGTGCGTTCCCTGCTTTCATCTCAGAGTGCACATGCAGCGCCCCAGGGTCCAACCATTACTCCTATGGGAGAGATTCGTTGGCTGTCAAATTTTGCGGATCAACTGCAAATGGCGGTATTGAAAGTGTATCCATTCCTTACCGCATTCTGCTAAGTGCACGCGTAGGGCATATCATGGAGGCCCTGCCCAAGGGTTGTCTATGCCTATGGAAAAATCAGATGCGTTATATAATGACGAGGCCCACTCCGACTCTTCGGAGGAGGCTCCTTCTGGGTCGGAGTCTGTTTCATCTCATCCATCGGCGGAGGAGGAGCCTGACTTTAGGTTTTGGATGGAGAATTTGCGCTTTTTTCTGAAGCAAGTGCTTGCTACTCTGGAGGTTTTCAGAACCGAAGCTTCCAGAGCAACCTTCGATTCCTAAACTTGATAAGGTATACAAGGACAGTGTGGTGCCTCAGACCTTCCCGGTTCCTGTTAAGATGGCTAATATTAATAAGAATGAATGGGAGCGATTAGGTTCTTCCTTTTCCCCTTCTTCTTCCTTTAAGAAACTGTTCCCCCTTCTGGACTCTCAGGTCGAGCTGTGGGGGACTGTCCCTAAGGTGGATTGTGCTATCTCTACGATTGCAAAGCGGACGACTTTTCCTCTCAAGGATATTTGTTCATTTAAAGAGCCCATGGATAAAAAGTTGGAAAACATGTTAAGGAAAATGTTTCAGCACGCCGTTGCCGGAGCTGCGACATATTGGTGTGAATTTCTGTGTGATATGGTCGAGAGGGAGACTTCCATCCATGAGATACAGGATAAGATTAAGGCGTTGAAGGTCGCCAATTCTTTAATTTGTGACACCAATATGCAAATTATTTGCATGAACGCAAAGGTTTCGGGGTTTATTCATTTTCGCTAGCAGGGCTCTGTGGCTAAAGTCTTGGTCGGCGGACATGACCTCTAAGTCAAGGTTGTTGTCCCTGCCTTTTCAAGGCAATATTCTGTTCGGTCCAGGATTGGATTCGATCATATCCACTGTTACGGGAGGCAAGGTAACTTTCCTACCACAGGATAAGAAGGCTAAGCCTAAAGGATCTACTTTTCATCCCTTTCGCGCGGACAAGGCCCAGCACCAGCAGCTCGCCGCAAAAGCGGATCAGTCCAAGGGAACTTGGAAACCTGCTCAGTCTTGGAACAAGTCCAAGTAGAACAAGAAGCCCGCCGAGATTAAATCGGCATGAAGGGGTGGCCCCCGACCGATCTCCGGAACAAGTAGGGGGCAGATTGTTTCTCTTTTCCAAAGCCTGGTTGCAGGACATTCACGACCCTTGGGTTCTGGAGGTTGTCGCCCAGGGTTACAGGATAGGGTTCAGGTCCCATCCGCCCAGGGGCAGATTCCTCCTGTCAAACCTGTCTTCAAGTCCGGAAAAGAGAGCGGCCTTTCTAGAATTTGTGAGGGTCTCTCCTCTCTAGGTGTTATCGTACCAGTACCCCGAACAGAAAGGGGTCTAGGGTACTATTCAAATCTCTTTGTGGTTCCAAAGAAGGAGGTCACGTTCCGCCTGATTCTGGACCTAAAGTGTTTAAACAAGTTTCTGGCTGTTCCATCTTTCAAAATGGAAACAATCAGATCTATTCTGCCCCTAGTTCAAGAGGGACAGTTGAAATGACGACAATATACTTGAAGGATGATTACCTTCATGTTCCAATTCACAGGGACAACTTCAAGTTCCTAAGATTTGCGTTTCTGGACCAACACTTCCAGTTTGTGCCCTTCCCTTCAGTCTGGCGACGGCCCCGAGAGTATTCACAAAGGTTCTGGGGGCGCTTCTTGCAGTGGCCAGATCCAGGGGCATTGCTGTGGCACCCTATTTGGATGACATCCTAGTTCAGGCGCCGTAGTTCAGCCTTGCAAAGGATCATTCGAGGACTCTTCTTTTATTGCTTCAATCTCACGGTTGGAAGATCAACTCAGGAAAGAGTTCCTCTATGTCCATGAAATTATTTCTTACAGAGCCACTACGCAGGAAGATTGCGTCCACCTGTCTTCCCCTTCAGTCCTTCTCAAGCCCTTCGGTGGCTCAGTGTATGGAGATGATCGCAAGGTTCCATCTCTGTCCTCTTCATTTGTGCATGTTGAGACAGTGGATCATTCAGATCTATTACAGCGGATATCCATGGATGCTCGGCCGAGGAACTCCCTCTCTGGATCTGTCCAGAGCATCTGTCCCTGGGGACATTCTTTTTGAGACCGTCCTGGGAGATTGTGACCATGGACATGAGTCTGACAGGATGAGGAGCAGGAAAATGGTCCCGGGAGGAGTCTCTTCTTCCGATAAATATTCTGGAACTTCAAGCAAGTTACAACGCTCTGAGGGCATGGCCTCTTCTGGGGTCGTTCAGCTTCATCAGATTCCAGACCGACAACATTACCTCGGTGGCTTACATCAACCATTAGGGGGGTATGAGGAGCTCCCTAGCAATGAGAGAGGTGTCTCAGATTTTGGAGTGGGCGGAGCCTCACAACTGCTTGCTCTCAGTGATCCACATTCTAGGTGTGGACAACTGGGAAGCGGACTTTCTCAGCAGGCAATCCTTCCATCCGGAGGAATAGTCTCTTCATCCCGAAGTGTTTGCAGAGATTTGCCTCAGATGGGGAATGCCGGAGATAGATCTCATGGCGTCCAGACTCAATTGCAAGCTACCCTGATATGGGTCGAGGTTGAGGGATCCTCAGGCAGAGCTGATAGATGCCTAAGTGGTGCCTTGGGGATTCAGCCTAACTTACATTTTTCCACTGTTACGAAATCTACCTTGTGTAGTGGCACGCATCAAGAAGGAGCGAACCATCCTGATTGCTCCATTGTGGAAGCGGAGGACGTGGTTTGCGGATCTGGTGGGGATGTCATCCTCTCCGCCATGGAGGTTACCCTGTCACAGGGATCTGCTGGAACAGGGTCCCTTTCAACATCAAAATCTCATTTCTCTGAGGCTGACTGATTGGAGATTGAATACTTAGTCTTAGCCAAGAGAGGTTTTTCTGAAAGTGTGATTGACACTCTAGTTCAGGCAAGGAAGCCAGTCACTCATCACATCTACATAAGGTGTGGAGGACTTACTTGTCCTGGTGTGAGAAGCATGGATATCCTTGGCACAAGTTGAAGGTATCCAGGATTCTGTCTTTTCTCCATGAAGGTTTGGAGAAAGGTCTTGCCGCCAGTTCCTTAAAGGGGCAGATTTTGGCATTATCGGTTTTGTTGCACAGGAAACTCGCTAAGTTTCCTGACATCCAATCTTTTGTTTAGGCTCTGTCTAGAATCGGGCATGTCTATTAGGCAGTATGCTCCACCATGGAGCTTAAACTTGGTCCTTAAGGTATTGCAGAGGGTCTGTTTGAATCTATGCATTCTATTGACATTAAGATTATGTCTTGGAAGGTTCTCTTCCTGTTGGCTGTTGCACCGGCACGCAGAGTATCTGAGCTGGCTGCCTTGCAATTTGAGCCTCCTTATCTGTTTTTTCATGCGGATAAGGCTGTTCTTCGCACCAGTTTGGGGTTTCTTCCCAAGGTGGTGTCTAACCGTAACATTAATCAGGAAATAATTGTTACTTCTTTGTGTTCTAACCCTTCTTCCAAGGAGAGTTTACTTTATAATCTGGATGTGGTTCGTGCCTTGAAGTTATATCTTCAGGCTATGAAGGATTTCAGACAGTCTACATCTCTTTTTGTGGTATATTCCGGGAAGGGCAAGGGGCAGAGGGACTCTTCTACTTCTTTGTCCTTTTGGTTGAGAAGCTTTATTCGCTTGGCCTATGAGACAGCGAGACATAAGCCTCCTCAGGGGATCACGGTTTATTCAACTAGAGCTGTGGATTCGTCTTGGGCCTTTAAGAATGAGGCCTCTATGGAGCAGATTTGTAAGGCGGCTACCTGGTCCTCCTTACACACTTTTACAAATTTTTATATATTTGACGTTTTTGCTTCTGCGGAAGCTGTTTTTTGTGAGAGAGGTTTTACAGGCTGTGGTGCCCTCAGATTAGGGTCCGCCTTTTTTCCCTCCCTTCATTCAGTGTCTCTAAAGCTTGGGTATATGTTTCTCAAAAGTAATGAATGAAGCCATGGACTCTCCTCCCCTTTAGATGGAAAACATAAATTATGCTTACCTGATCATTTTATTTCCATTGTGGGGAGGAGAGGCCACGGCTCCCGCCCGTAACTCTGGTGGGCAGACCTAAATTTGTTTTTTCTTCGGGCACCATTAATACCATGATATTTCTCCTAATGTTCCTTGTTCTCTCGACAGAATTACTGGGGGATGAGGGAAGTGGGGGAGGTATTTAATAGGAAAATAAAGACAGCATCTAAGCCTACAAATTAATATCAGATTATACTATATCACCTGTTAGCACATATAATATCAGTGACACCAAAAAAATGAATATAGGTAAATATAATAGATTAGAAAACAATAATAAGACAATTTATCCAGTAAATAACAATTCTAGAACTATTTTAAGTAGGTCTCTATTTTCAATAATATACCCTCAAATTTGTGATTAGCCACTCTTGGGCCCAAAATATAACTTTATTTATGTTGTCATTTACCATACAATAAGTGCTTTTTCTGCTTCATTTTTTACAATAATGCAATAAGGAATATTGATTTTGTCAGTCATTTATCCACATTTAATTGAAACAAAACAGACTGCTGTGAAATTACAAGACCTTTAACAGAATGATAGCTAACATTTATTTTTGACAGTGTTTTGACACCTGCTGGAAGTTTATATCCAAAACAAAAAAGTTGTACTTCCAAAAGAAGAAATTGTATATCCAAAAATGAAAAGTATACTTCCAAAAAAGATGATTGTACTTCCAGAAAACAAAATTCTAATTCCATTTTTTTTTTAATTTGTATTAAAGATTTGTATTCTAAAAACAAAAATGTAATTACATTTTTAGATTTGTATTTGTGTGTCACAATTTATGTACATTGCTAAAGAATAACCTGCACTTACCTTTTTGACGGCAATCTTATTCAACATTAGTGTAGCCTGCGTATCTGCAGTATATTGTGACAACATCTCTGACCTTTTTTCCCAAGAAGCTTCACAGATAAAATGCAGGATTGCTTGAGGTTGGTCAAGACTGCAAGCAGTCTCATTTGAGATGTAGCTGTTTAAATAACTTGCATTAATGCAAAGAGTGCTGCTATGACTGTTTTGACTATAAGAGCATTATGGCTGAAGTCATGGTCTGCTGATACATGTAAAGTCAGACCTCTTTGCCTTCCATTTCAGGGAAAGATTTTGTTTGGACCTGTACTGAATTGATATAGTTACTGGAGGTAAATGAGCTTTCTTAACACAAAAAAAGATGAAAGGCAGGGTCCTCTAGATGATTTCACTCCTTTTGTCATTCCAAGATGCAAAGATCCTCCTCCTCTGTGTCTCAGAAGTTAGATATCTCCTAGTCCAAACTCAGTAGCATGCCCCTTCCTCCAAATCAGCATGAAGGTGCAGCCCCCATCCCAGACACAGTTCTGGGGGGGAGCTTGCTGAACTCTTTTTTTTCAGGAGGTTTAGAGAAAATTCTATTCCTTGAGTACTGAACATAATTTCCTAAGGGTAGCATATAAGCTTTTGGTCTTGCCCTCTTCAAGAAAAATTTCTCCTGTCTCATGTTCAACAAGATCATTTAAAGGCCAGAGCTTTATTGGAATGTGTAACAGACCTAGAAGCCATGGGAGTGATTACTCCGGTCCAGTTGGGGGAACAGATTCAGGGGTTCTTTTCAAGCCTTTTTCATTGTTCCAAAGAAAGAAGTGACTTACAGGCCGATCTTGGATCTCAAAACTCTTGCCAAATTTCCGTTATGCACTTATATTACCTTTAGTGCAGGAGGGTCATTTTATGTCTACCATAGACTTGAAAAAGACCTATTTGCATATTCCTATTCAAAGAGATCTTACAATTTCTTTTCAGATTTGTCTTTCTGAAAGGGATAGGAAAGTCAAAATTAAACTTGCATGATTCAGATTGAGCATTTAATTTAAAGACACTTTTAAATTCACTTCTATTTTCAAATGTGCTTCATTCTCTTGGTATCCCTTCTTGAAAAAGAATACGCACATATCCTACACAAGTGGGAGCTAGTTGCTGATTGGTGCCTGCACACATTTGTCTCTTGTGATTGGCTAACTAGATGTGTTCTGCTAGCTTCCAGTAGTGCAATGCAGTTCCCTCAGCAAAGGATAACAAGATAATGAAGCAAATTTGATTATAGTTTAAAATGGTATGTTCTATGCAAATCATGAAAGAAATTGTTGGGCCTTCCAGATCATTTAAAAGGCATTGCCAATTTGTGCTTCTCAAAACTTCTCGGAGCTCTTTTATCTGTATTGAGAGCTCAATAATCAGCAGTAGCTCCTTACCTAAACTACATTCTGGTACAGGCAGCTTCTTTCAGATGCCACAGAAACATACAAACACAGTTTCTTTAGTTCCTTCATTCCCATAGTTGGAAAATCAACCTCTTGAAAAGCTCTCTACTGCCACATACCAGAAGTGCCTTTCTGGGCTTCATCATAAACTCTGTAACAATGAGACTATCTTTCACAGATGCTCGCAAACTCAAATTGCAGAAGCCCTGTGCTTTTCTTTATCAAACTCTTCATCCTACACTGCTTCAATACATGGAAGTAGTTGGTAGCAACTTCAGGTGCCGTTCATTTTGCCAGATTCCACTTACGTTCTTTGTAGCTTCAAATGTTGCAACAGAGGAAAGGAGTTTTTAATCGAAATCTAAGAAGATCTCTTTAGACTTCAAGACAAGACATTATCTTGGGTGCCTACTCCCCAATCTTGATTTAGGGAGGCTCTTTTCTCCATCTGAATTGGGTAGTATTAACCGCAGACGCCTTCCAGCTGTGTTGGAACGCCATCTGGTTTTCTCAGAAAGTGCAGGAAGGGCACAAGGTTTCTGATCAGCTTCTTAGATCTCCATGCAATCTTCAGGGCTATCAGAGTTGACCCTGTTAAGACTGAAGTATTTTCTGATGTTTCAGTTAGATAATGTCACAGTTGTGACTTACAGCAGTCACTGAAGTGGTGCTTAAAGTGTCTTAGCAATAAAAGAGGTAGCCCACATTCTGACTTGGGCAGACTGCCATCATTGCATAATTTCAGCTTTTCATATTCTGGGTGTGGACAATTGGGAAGTGACAGTACCTTGACCCTGGTCTTTAAATCAGTAGGTATATTGTGAATTGTTGTGGAAGGCCAGACATAGAACTTATTGCTTCTTGCTCGAATTAAAAGCTACCCCAGTATTGTGCGAGATCTTGGGATCCACAAGCGACTCTATTAGATGCACTAGTGATATCTGGCTCATTCAGATTAAATGAGACACTTTGATTCAAGCCAGTAATCCTGTTACAAGATGAATTTATCATAAAGTCTGGAAAGTTTTTCTTTAAAAAAGTCTAACAAATTTTTGTTGTAGCAAAGGAAAACACCACTAGCGCTAAAGTTATTACTAGAACAGCACCACGAAACAGTAAGGTCCCTACAACCTTCAATAAATAAAGCACAAAATAACAGAATAATGTGGGCAAACAAAAGTGAAGGTCTAGATGAGGTTTAAAAGATCTAGGATATATAGGTAAAAGTCAATACAATATATACAAACAGATCAGTGTTAAAAATACAAAAAACACAAACACTCCCAAACAGTAGTGCAATAATAAATAACAGATAAAGACTTTTAGAATGATAAAATCATAGAATGGTTAGCCTAAAAAATCTCTGCTGCAGACAGATATTAGGTCCGAAGTTCACAAGCACAACAAATTAAAATAAATTACTGTTGGGGGACTTCCGGGCAGTGGCCATCTTACTGGTCGCACTGAGCTTCAGCTCCTGAGACCTTCACCACCTTTTCTTCAATTTGGGCTGAAAACTTGATTTTAAGGTATCTAATAAGGTGGAGAGGCTTAACTGAAGACGCTCTGACCCATGAGATAGGGTTTTGGATCTCAGTGTGGCTCCCTAGCCCTCAGTACCGGACTTTACATTTTGAGGCCCCTATTTCAGAAGCCTCCTTTGTCCCCACAAATTGTTGCACCACTGTTGTATGGCTTGTTACATCCACCAAGGATCTAACAGCTCAATTGAGCAGATATACCTAAACAGACGATCCAACTCGACACTACCAGCAATGGCAAACACGCAGATATGCATGGCTGAGCAGACTTTAATTTTGGAGGAACATAAAATTCAGCTCTGTAATGTCATAGAGCAGGCCTTTCTCTCTGTCTCTCGCAGCTGTAAGAAAATTGCAGAGCAGCCGCAGGCAGCAAACCTACTTGGTCCAATTAAGGAGGCTACTACAGAAGTGAAGAAGAATGTGATATCTAATGACCGCAATAATGGCGGCAATCCTACCTTTGACCCAAATGCTACGATGAAGCAGCCCAATGTCCAAGTCGCTTCTGTAAGTCTTGCACCTTATGCGCTTGAAGAAGTGGCCCTGCTGCAGCAACCCTCACATAGGCAAGCCTTTGAGGCTAATCGCCCTTCCCGACAATGGAAAGAACTGTAAAGTTGGCCCCGATTGATTGAGCTGGGACACATTAAAGAGGACATCCTAAGAGTGCTTGTGGGGAGCCATCTCAGGGAGCTATCAAGCACAGAATCTGACAGAACAGACACATAGCAGGAGCCATGCCTGCTTGAGAAAGCGCTAGGGTATGGCTCAGTTACAGACTACCAAGGGCACTATTTTCTACCGCGAACTTCGGCAACCCTGAGAATGGACTTTGAGAAAGTTGTGGCACCAACAGTTAACGATGGCAGGCAACAAGGATCCCGGAGGTCTAAAAACAAGTCTGGTATTGGATAGAGATATCAAGTCTAAGCTGGGACAAGAGGTTTCATTTTGCGACTAACACTTGCTTAATACATCATAGTTATAGCGCTCCTATATAGATGCATTTATATCCCTCATTGTGACCCCACATGCTATATACCTGCGTTTTTGTCAATAATGTTAACATTGCTGAAACACATATGCGACCTCTACTAACTCTGGGACAATGTGCTAAGGATTAGGTATACTTGTGAACTTTCTCTTTTGACTACTGTTGCCCACTTTACTTTACAACTAGACATTGCAGCCAGCTTACATACTTTGGTTTTACTTAAATACTTCATTTGATCTCTACCGTTGCAGAGCTAGATGAAGATGTTTCATCATTATTTTAATGTAAGACTAAATTCATTTGCTATGTCAGCGAATAATGCTTATGAATAACCCAGCTAGAGAGGGGTTTCCTATTTCATACCCAGTTATACTGGGAAGTAAACTTCAGAGTGTGCTAACTTGTAAATTATATTACTAAGATACTGTGTGGGTAAGATGCTTTACAAAATATTAACTCCCACCAGACGATATGTCACCATGCAGAAACTATTTACACCTTATACTTCCCACCACAGAGTAATAAACTGTCAGTATGTGCAAATTGTTCGCTATGGATCTCTTAGCTGAGAAGTATAAGCTGCCTTTTCTATTAGCGGTCCCACTAGCTGTGGTGGTAATGATATAGCCAACCCAAGGGTTAACATATCTCAGCAGATTATTTCCCTATAAAGAACTGCCTATTATCTACCACCTAATTCGGAAGCTCTATCTGTAGAGTGTTAAGGCCAGGACTCTCACAAATTTCCCCACTCACCAATGGTGCATATACTCAAATTGTCTCTTCTAGTTTGGTTTCACATATCTTGCATATAAATGTCATTCGATGTAGCAGTGGCTAGGACAAATTGACTGTTCCAACATTTTTATTACATAGATCTTAAGTGAGGCGCAGCCCCTGTTATGATATGCCTATTATCTGCATGTACTCTTCTTTATTTTGCTCCTAATCTATTGTTGTTTTTCCTTTATCATTTGATACCAGTTAACTGCTTTATCAAAGGTCCATAAGTGACCGTCTATAACATTTATGTCCCTCCCCCAAGTTTTATATCTTCATCTAGGTCCAAGAGTGGCTGAACAGATTTTGGGAGGCATTCCGTTATGGAAGTAGACATATTGCCCTAAAATCTCACTTTAAATGTAGAATTTAGATAGCCATATGTTTCACATGTATTCATTATTGATGTGTTTTTGTATCAATTTATAATGGTAATTAAATGGCCCAAGAGTGGCCTTCATGTAACTACCAAATGCCTTCTTACTGAGTCAGCTGGTCCAAGAGTGGCCAGAGTAGTAGTTACCGCAATGCTATTATTCTCCAGAAAAATTAGGTTTTATTCATGTTTGTCAGACCCTATTGTTGACATTTGATTATTGTTGTTGGAAGTGTGTTCCAATGTATGCAATTAGTGTACTAGTTAATATTCTCATACGGATAACCCTGAAGCAAGGCATTGTTTTGATGACTACACTTTGTTTTCTCTTAGCCTGAAAACAACCTGTACGCTTATTTCTATAGTGAATGGTCTTATATATATATATATATATATATATATATATATATATATATATATATATATATTGCAATGTACAAAAAACCTTAATAAAAGAAGTAAATTGGAAAAAAAAAAAATGACGGTTTTCCAATCCGGCATGAGTACCACACGTTACAAGTGTGCACATACATAACCTAGATCTTTTAAACCTCATCTAAACCTGCCCATTTGAGCGCCCATATTATTTTTTTATTTTGTGAGTCTAGCAATTACAATTAGATTTTTTCGGATTTCTCGAATCCTTAATTTTTTTAAATGTTTTTTTCGAGGATTATCTGAATAAGGGTTTGTCAGCCACTTTCCTCAAAGGCCAAATTTCAGCCCTTTCAGTCTTGTATCACAAGATGATTTCGAGGCTTCCTGACATTCAAGCCTTTGTTTAAGATTTGGTCAGGATAAGGTTATCAGACCTTCTTCCCCTCTGTGGAACCTTAACTTGGTTTTGAGGGATTTTTCAGGCTCAGCCATTTAAAACTTTCAACTGTAGTCATAAAAGGTTCCTCTGTCTCTTAGCCATTGCCTCATCAGTAGAGCAAAAGTGATCTTGAGATTCTCCTTACCTTTTTATCAGGATAAAGCAGTTTTAAGAACAAGCTTAATCTTTTCTTCCTAAAGTTGTTTCTTTTTAAAACATCAGTTAGGAAATTTTAGTCCCATCTCTCTTTTCAACACCAAAAAAAAAACCTCTAAAAAGAGATTGCTTCTTAACTTGTCTGTAGTTTGGGCCTTGAAATTTTATCTCCAAGCCTCTGAAGAGTTCAGAATGTCTTCTTCCTTGCTTATCCATTTCTCAGGTCCCCTGCAAAAGACAGAAAGCTACAGCAATCTCCTTGGCGGCGTGGCTTAAAGCTTTGATTCGCATAGTGTGCCTAGTTGCGGGGAAGATTCCTTGTGAATGCATTGCTGCTCATTCTTCCAGAGTAGTCGCACTTCTTGGGTTTTTAGAAAGGAAGCTTCCATTGAACAGATGTGCAAGGCACCTACTTGGTCATCTTTTCATAGCTTTACCAATTGTTACCATTTACACACGTTTGCCTCTTCTGAAACATCATTTCGTAGGAAAGTTCTGCAGGCTGCAGTGCCTTTCACATCTTGGGTAAAGGATCCCACATGTCATGGCTCATGGACTCTAACCATCTAATTAATGAAAAGTTAGTCCACAAGACCCGCCCTTTCTTTTTTCCATAACAGTTGGTGGTAGTACCAGTTTGCATTTATTTTACCCTACTTTTCCTTTTCTACTTTATTATTTTCTCCTTTCTCCTGTCGATATGTATGACTAAAGAATCATGAGAAAGTGGGAGTGATTAACCCCTTAATGACCGAGGACGTGCAGGGTACGTCCTCAAAAAAAAGGCAGTTAATGCCTGAGGACGTACCCTGCACGTCCTCTGTGTGGAAAGCAGCTGGAAGCGATCCTGATCGCTTCCAGCTGCTTTCCGGTTATTGCAGTGATGCCTCGATATGGAGGCATCCTGCAATAACCTTACATGGCCTTCCGGTGCAGAGAGAGCCACTCTGTGGCCCTCTCTGCACCGGACATCGATGGCCGGTATCGTTGGTGGGTGGGAGCCGGCTTGGGAGGCGGGTGGGCGGCCATCGGTGTGTGCTGTTTAGTCAAGGGGGGCGGGAACGTTAGGGGGCGCGCGCGTGCACGGAGGGTGGCGGGCGGGCGCGTGCACTGGCGGGAGCGGGTGGGAACCGCTACACTACGGCAAAGAAATGCCCAAATCTTTAATAAGAAATGCCCAAATCTCACAAAAAGAGATCGTGGAGGGGTGGGGGGTTGGTTTGGTGTGGGGGGAAGCTACACTACAGAAAAAATTAGTAAAAATAAAAAAAAAGCATGTTTTCTTCTAAACTGGGTACTGGCAGACAGCTGCCAGTACCCAAGATGGCGCAGATTAAGTTAGAGTGGGAGGGTTATAGAGCTGTTTGGGGGGGATCAGTGAGGTTAGGGGCTAAGGGGGGATAGTACACATCAGCATATGTAAATATGCTTTTTTAAAAACACACAAAAAAACCAAATATAGCTTTTATTTTAGTACTGGCAGACTTTCTGCCAGTACTTAAGATGGCGGGGACAATTGTGGGGTGGGGGAGGGAAGAGAGCTGTTTGGGAGGGATCAGGGGGTCTGATGTTTCAGGTGGGAGGCTGAGCTCTACTCTAAATGTGATATTAACCCTGCAAGCTCCCTACAAGCTACCTAATTAACCCCTTCACTGCTAGCTATAATACACGTGTGATGCGCAGCGGCATTTAGCGGCCTTCTAAATACCAAAAAGCAACGCCAAAGCCATATATGTCTGCTATTTCTGAACAAAGGGGATCCCAGAGAAGCATTTACAACCATTTGTGCCATAACTGCACAAGCTGTTTGTAAATGATTTCAGTGAGAAACCTAAAATTGTGAAAAATGTTACGTTTTTTTTAATTTGATCGCATTTGGCGGTGAAATGGTGGCATGAAATATACCAAAATGGGCCTAGATCAATACTTGGGGTTGTCTACTACACTACACTAAAGCTAAAATTACCCCAAAAAGCTCCCTACATGCTCCCTAATTAACCCCTTCACTGCTGGGCATAATACACGTGTGGTGCGCAGTGGCATTTAGTGGCATTCTAATTACCAAAAAGCAACACCAAAGCCATATAAGTCTGCTATTTCTGAACAAAGGGGATCCCAGAGAACAATTTACAACCATTTGTGCCATAATTGCACAAGCTGTTTGTAAATAATTTCAGTGAGAAACCTAAAGTTTGTGAAAAAATTTGTGAAAAAGTGAACAATTTTTTTTATTTGATCGCATTTGGCGGTGAAATGGTGGCATGAAATATACAAAAATGGGCCTAGATCAATACTTTGGGATGTCTACTAAAAAAAAATATATATATGTCAATAGATATTCAGAGATTCTTGAAAGATATTAGTGTTCTAATGTAACTAGCGCTAATTTTGAAAAAAAATGGTTTGGAAATAGCAAAGTGCTATTTGTATTTATTGCCCTATAACTTGCAAAAAAAGTAAAGAACATGTAAACATTGGGTATTTCTAAACTCAGGACAAAATTTAGAAACTATTTAGCATGGGTGTTTTTTGGTGGTTGTAGATGTGTAACAGATTTTGGGGGTCAAAGTTAGAAAAAGTGTATTTTTTTCAATTTTTCCTCATATTTTATATTTTTTTTATAGTAAATTATAAGATATGATGAAAATAATGGTATCTTTAGAAAGTCCATTTAATGGCGAGAAAAACGGTATACAATATGTGTGGGTACGGTAAATGAGTAAGAGGAAAATTACAGCTAAAAACAAACACCGCAAAAATGTAAAAATAGCCTTGGTCCCAAACGGACAGAAAATGGAAAAGTGCTGTGGTCATTAAGGGGTTAAAGCTCTGTTGTGTGGGGTGTTTCTGCCTCCTCCTGTAGGACCAGACTTTAATCCCACATGTGATGCTTGTGGACTCTCACTATCATGAAAGAAATAATCATACATTTTGTTTTTTTAACAACCGAGGGTATTCAGATAATTCCTACATCATTGTGTTGTGATAAAAAAAATAAAAAAAATATTTTTATTGAGGTTATTCAAATATACAACATTAAACAAGAGTTCAATAGTATTTACAGTAGGTACATCAATAATTCTATTGCCGTTATATGCATGGATGAAGCAATTGGGTAAAGCATGCAAAACTTTGTGAATACAAAAGATCAGTACAATTAGGTTATTATTGAACTGTAGAAATGAAACCTAATTTTTCCCCTTGAAATGAATGCACCACCATAACTTCAGAAGGCCACTCATGGACCTATGAACTCTGTATGGTTTAGGGGAGGAGCTTGAATGCTAAATACGGTCACTCTTGGACCTTGTAATGTAGTTGGGAGGGGGGCGTATCCAGGGAATTAATGATATAACAGCATTATTATTATGTGGCTCATCAGCAAGAGTCTCTCTTGGGTTCATTAAAAGACAAATGAGAGGTAAAATAAAAGGGCTAACAAATATTTAGTAAACTCACCATATATAAATCTAGGAGTATAGAGGATATAAAGAATCATCATCTATTATTCACATTATGAAATATATAACAACAGTATGTAGTGATCTGAATTATTGCCTAGTATATAAATGGTCAGTAGGTAACAGGTGCAGGATCATATGAGAAATCACCTAGTAAATAAATAAGCCATGGATACTTGTGTAACAATAAAATACTGTGATAAGGAGTGTGACTTTATGGCAAGGGTGTATAATCTAGCGAGGGAGTATAAAATAGCTATTATACAAAATTAAAGCTTGATACTGATATAGTCTAGTCACATCTCTTATAGTTAAGTTCCCACAGGTTGGCCTGGCTAGTGAACACATAGTTAAAGCTTGATACTGATATAGTCTAGTCACATCTCTTATAGTTAAGTTCCCACAGGTTGGCCTGGCTAGTGAACACATAGGGCTAGATTTATTAAGCCCCTACGGCAGCAAGTTCTCTCAAGAACTTGCTCGCCGTCATTTATCAAGCAGCGGTCACCAGACCGCTGCTTCCTTAGCCTCTTCGCCACCTCTAATCTGGCGAAATTCAATCTCCTCGGTCTAGTCAGACCGAGGAGATTGACAGCTCCTGCCCGCGCGTGATTGGCTGTGCACGGTCAGGGGGCGGGATTGCACGCGAGCGCAAAATTGAGCTCGTGTGCAATGCCGAATACCTGCGGGTATTTTCGCCCCGCCACAGGCGAGCTGAGGCGTACAGGGGCGCGTATACGCGCCCCTGTACGCCTCAGCTTTAATAAATCTATCCCATAGAAAGCAATTGGTATAGTGAGAACATTTAGTCAATACTCCCTATGTCTCTTAGAAGGCCATTCTTGGACCTTCCTGAGCATAAATGTAAAAAGAAAAAAACGAGGTTAGCATTTGTAGTGGTCGTTCTTGGACCTTAGTACAGGTAAGAGATAATTAGTATAATAACAAGATAGTAGGTAACTACCTATAGGTGCCAAATATGTTTGTAATCAACAAGCACCTGTTATGGGGGCAATATAGCACTAAGGAGACTCATAGATAAATGAGTTACAAAGTCTGTAACAAAAAAGAGTGCTTTACCCCTGCAATTATTTAGGAAAAATTCTCACTGAATAATACAGGAACGATTTTTAACTATTCAATCATACACGTTTAAAAACACTTAATCTCTCTATATATCAATATATAGCATAGATGTGTGAATAATACCTCTGAGAATCATGTATCTAGATGTGAAACATTATACTTGGTTTGTATAATATCAAGCAGTCAGATACAAACATTATCTTTTGTAGCCGGCTATTAATAAATTCAGAAATAATTCTGTAACAAGAGGACCTGTTAATATGTGGGATGTCAGATTATGAGATTAAAGCTATCTATCTAATACTCTATCTGTAATTATAAAGTCTTTGCTTGCACAGTCAACTTTAGCACAGCTGTTCAGTGTAATAGATTCTATCTGCTTAAAATCTCTAGATATTAATATTTAGTATAGGTGTGTGAATAACACCTCTGAGAATCATGTATTTAGATATGAAAATTTGTACTTGTTTTGTTTTATATCAAGCAGTCAGATACAAACAATATCTTTTGTAGCTGGCTATTAATACATTAAAAAATAATGCTGTAACAAGAGGGCCTGTTAATATGTGGAATGTAAGGTTATGAGATTAAAGCTATCTAGCTAATACTCAATCTGTAATTATAAAGTCCTTTCTTGCACAGTCAACTTTAGCATAGCTGCTCAATGTAATAGAGTCTGTCTGCTTGAACTCTCTCAATATCAATATATAGCATAGGTATGTGAATAATACCTCTGAGAGTCATGTATCTAAATATGAAACATTGTATTTGGTTTGTATTATATCAAGCAGTTAGATACAAACAATATTTTTTGCAGCCGGCTATTAATAAATTCAGAAATAATGGTGTAACAAGAGGACCTGTTAATCTGTTAGATGTCAGATTGCGAGATTAAAGATAATAAACTAATACTCTATCTGTAATTATAAAGTCCTTGCTTGCACAGTTAACTTAAGCACAGCTATTCAGTGCAATAAATTCTGTCTGCTTAAGCCCCTTCTATAGCGGGGGCTAGATTAACGTTTAACTGACTTGTTTCACTAACATAGCACAACGCCTGATCTCAGAATATAACACACATTTACAAGCTATTGGCAATCAACAGTTATCATAGACAGTAAGCAGTTAAAAGATGAGTATGAACTCTCTAAAGCACTCTTTTTTGTTACAGACTTTGTAACTCATTTATCTAAGAGATAATTAGTATCTGATATAGTATGATGATTAAGGTAAGTAGCATATTATAAAACTTAGCATATGAATCTGTTATGAGTAACATGTGGCACACTTAACCACTTATAGGTAACGTTACAATGACAAGATGTATTTCAGCCCGGGCTGATAGCAAATTAATATAGAGACATTAGTATACAAGAAGAAGAATCACCTTAACTTAGGGCAGTCTTTATAAATATATTTTGGGTGCTTTGGAGTATAAATTGAGATGCTCAGGTGCATGAGGTTAGAAATAAGTAATCTAGTGATAATCAGTCAGGGGTTTTATGAACTATAACATTTCACCAAACATACTTTGTTCATGGGGTTTCATTTATGGCAATAATCAAGAGAATTTTTTTTTTTAAATGAGGGGATAATAGTAGTCTTTTCGCTAGTAGGCACTGTGCAATAAAGATGTAATAGTTACTACTGTAGTGTATTGTCCTTGCTTAAAATAACAAGGGTTCAACTTTAGAGTGAATCTATATACCATCTACAAATTAATCATCCTCCCAGGCATGGGTAAGATCAGGGAAATGTTAGATGTCTGTCCTACTATCTCGGCCGCAGACAGCAAGACAGAGAGATCAAAATATCCAAGTTGCCTAGGATCACCAAGTATCAATTTGTGAAGATATGAAGTTTACCTCCTACTTGAAGCTGCTAATTTAAACCCTCTAGAGATATCAAAGAAATAAATACAGAAATATATTGACACTGTAATAACTAATAGAATGGGCGCGCCTAATCATATTCCAGTATTTCTGCTCAAGTGCCCATAATTTTTGGAGTGATTGGGGTAACAATGAATGTAGAGGGCAGCGGTCTAGTAATTAGTGGACACTTACATAACACATAATTTGCTATGGAATAATAGAGGCTAAGCACCAAGTGGGTAATCCCCTCCCTTTAAGTAAACCAAAACCCTGGCTCATAATACAATCAGATAAGGTGGTAAATACCCTTAAGCAAATATTTTAACTGATGAGAATGATAACAGTAAAATTAAAAAGCATAATCAAGACGGTTGCCCTGCGCTGGTGAATGCTAGTGGGATTCCGCCTACCCCAGATCGTCTCTGAACTTGTGAGCGTTTCATAACGGGGAATCTGCATTGGGGACCATGTAAAACACTACAGTTCATCAGAGCCATGAAACTCAGAGCCCGTCCCATGGAACTCACGTGAATGCAGCCATCAATTTTATATCTCTGTAGCTTAGTGAGGAATTGACGGTCTTTCGTATCCTTCTTGCTATGATGCCCAGTTTTTTTCGATGCGTAGTAGTGAGTCTAGAGTACATTGTGGCCATTTCTGAGCCGCAGCTTTACCCAGGAAATTGACTGCACTACTCCATCTGGTTGCAAATCCCTCACAGTGTTGCAAGACTTCATCGCAGGTAAGTTAGCGTGTGCAGCTTTTAAGTTCACAGGATCGGGGGAGCTTACAGCCACCTCCTCTATTAGTTTTCTTTTCCAGGGTGTTTAATGCCTTTGCAGCGCTTCTGTGAATGACTGGTCTGCTTGTGTGGGAAATACATAACTAGATTCACCCACAATATTACATGGTTTCTTCCCCGTTGGTTCTTGGTTATTATTAGTTTGCCACTTACAATCTGTGAGCAGTAGAGTAGATCAATCCGAGTTCAGTCTTAAGATCTTGAAAGTATTGAGAAATAAGTCCCTGCATATTCTGCTCCTATATCTTTACCGCTGCTATTATGCCCAGTCTGTTTTCTCCAACTATCTTGTGGATCATTGTATGGGCTGAATATAGAACTAGTGGTTAGGAAAAAAGAATAGTTGTATAGTATAACAGATTTTGTCAGTGATACCTGGAGCTTCGGTGGGGGTTTATTGATGTAGTTGATGTGAGGCCGCCGCCAGAAATGTTCAACAGTCCGGATCAGAGCCTCTCTTAGTAGAAACATTGAAATTTTAGCATTGTCTAAAGCAGCACTTTCTTCTTTAATGATATCAAGCAATAGTTAGATGAGATGCCACATTTATAACAAGAAAATCAGCGGTTTTATCAAGGACTTGAAGAGAGCTTCTAGTTTTGCAACCTAACATGGCCGCTGCCCGGACACGCCCCCCCTTGTGTTGTGATAACATTTAAAGGGACAGTCTAGTATAAATTAAACTTTCATTATTCAGATTTAATTTTAATCAACTTTCCAATTTACTTTTATCATCAAATTGCTTTTTTCTCTTGGTAGTCTTAGATTAAACTAAACATAGGTAGGCTCATATGCTAATTTCTAAGCCTTTGAGGGCTGTCTCTTATCACAGGCTTTTTAAATCTCTTTTCAACACAAAGAGACAGAAAGTACACGTGGGCTATATAGATAACACTGTGTTCAGGCACAGGGGGTTATTTAAGATTTAGCACAAAACAATGCTAACTGCAAGACAATAGATAATAAACAGGCACAGTCATGTGATCAGGGGGCTGGAAGAAGGTTCCTAGATACAAGGTAATCACAGAGGTAAAAAGTATATTAATATAACTGTGTTGGTTATGTAAAACTGGGGATGGGTAATAAATGGATTATCTATATTTATAAACAATAACAATTCTATGGTAGACTGTCCCTTTAATGTTACATTTCAGTTTGCAGATATCAGTGTTAAAAATGTCCTTTTAACAGTACTGTAACTTTAATCTGTTTTATTGAGTTACATACCTTGATATGTCCCCTTGTTATTTATAGATGACTCTATCTTTATACTCTATATTTTTACAGAGGTAAAAAGTATAATATAACTGTTTTGCTTATGCAAAACTGGGGAATGGGTAATAAAGGGATTATCTATATTTTAAAACAATAAAAATTCTATTGTAGACTTTCCCTTTAAATATCCCAAGGCAGCACATATATTACTATATCTATGTTAAGTAGCATTGATCAGTAGGTAGATTAGTATGTTAATATCTGTACACTGGTTATCTCCTAAGAATAAAATCTAGTGTCAAGCAACATTTTGGGATATTTTGAAGTAACCTCCAAAAATTACCACAAATAAGGTGCAGATGCCATCCCAATTAATACCTTCAACATCAATCTATTAATTATTCCACAATCTAAAGCATGTGAATATGGCACATGTTCCCGTGCCGTTGAGGAATTTTATTCCTATGTTATTCTGACCATTTATTTAACACTGCTCCCCTTTTAAAACATGTTCTTTTTGCAGATTTATGTCCATGTATACATCCTAATTGATTACAATAGATGATGCTCTACATTACCTGTATTTAAATGGTAATTTGTGTCTCCATATGAGGTTATAAAACTTCAGAACTTAGCTTCAGCTTTGTTATGCCAAACAAACTTTATAGGTTATTTGTCTGTGAACAAAAACGTATGCAACTGTTGGGGTTGAATGGACAGGTAGGTGCCATAGAACTTTACAAACATTCGGCTAGATTACGAGTTTTTCGTTTTGAGCTGTGCGGTGCTAACAAGCAGTTAATGCTCACCGCTCACTTACAGACAGCGTTGGTATTACGGGTCTTTACAACCCAGACAAGAAGTGAGCGTTGAGCAAAATTCTGCTCCTTACCGCACTCTAATACCACGCTGCTTACGTTAGCGGTGAGCTGGTGTAACGTGCTCGTGCACGATTTCCCCATAGGAATCAACAGGGAGAACACCTGAAAAAAATCAGTGTCAAGCTCCTTAACGCAGCCCCATTGATTCCTATGGGGAAATCAAATTTATGTCTACACTTAACACCCTAACATGAACCCCCGAGTCTAAACACCCCTAATCTTACACTTATTAACCTCTAATCTGCCGACCCCGACATCGCTGACACCTACATTATAATTATTAACCCCTTATCTGCCGCTCCGGACATGGCCGCCACCTACATTATACTTATGAACCCCTAATCTGCTGCCCCTAACATTGCCGACACCTACATTACATTGAGGACTTCGGCCCGGTTGGGTGAAGACTTCTCCCGGTAAGGTGATCTTCAAGGGGTTAGTGTTAGGTTTTTTTAAGGGGGTATTGGGTGGGTTTTAGAGTACAGTTGGTTGTGTGGGTGGTGGGTTTTAATGTTGGGGGGGATTGGTAGTTTTTTTTACAGGTAAAAGATCTGATTACTTTAGGGCAATGCCCCGCAAAAGGCCCTTTTAAGGGCTATTTGTAATTTAGTGTAGGGTAGGGCTTTTTTATTTTGTTAGGGGGATTAGATTAGGTGTAATTAGTTTAAAAATATTCGCCTAGATTTAGAGTTCTGCGTTAGCCGTCAAAACCAGCGTTAGGGGCTCCTAACGCTGGTTTTGGGCTACCGCTGGTATTTAGAGTCAGTCAGGAAAGGGTCTAACGCTCACTTTGCAGCCGCGACTTTTCCATACCGCAGATCCCCCTACGCCATTTGCGTATCCTTTCTTTTCAATGGGATCTTTCTAACGCCAGTATTTAGAGTCTTGGCTGAAGTGAGCGTTAGAACTCTAATGACAAAACTCCAGCCGCAGAGAAAAGCCAGGAGTTAAGAGCTTTCTGGGCTAACGCCGGTTCATAAAGCTCTTAACTACTGTGCTCTAAAGTACACTAACACCCATAAACTACCTATGTACCTATAAACCGAGGCCCCCCCACATCGCCGCCACTTTATTTAATTTTTTTAACCCCTAATCTGCCGACCGCACACCTCCGCAACCTACATTATCCCTATGTACCCCTACTCTGTTGCCCCTAACACCGCCGACCCCTATATTATATTTATTAACCCCTAATCTGTCGCCGCCACCTACCTACAATTATTAACCCCTAATCTGCTGACCGGACCTCACCGCTACTATAATAAAGTTATTAATCCCTAATCCGCCTCACTCCCGCCTCAAAAACCCTATAATAAATAGTATTAACCCCTAATCTGCCGTCCCTAACATCACCGACACCTAACTTCAAGTATTAACCCCTAATCTGCTGAGTGGACCTCGACGCTACTCTAATAAATGTTTTAACCCCTAAAGCTAAGTCTAACCCTAACACCCCCCTAAATTAAATATAATTTTTATCTAACGAAATAAATTATTTCTCATTAAATAAATTATTCCTATTTAAAGCTAAATACTTACCTGTAAAATAAACCCTGAAGAGGTCCATCATCCGGCTGAAGTCTTCTATCAAGCGGCATCTTCAATCTTCTTTCTTCCGGCTCCATCTTTATCCCGCCGACACGGAACATCCATCCTGGCCGACGACTTCCCGACGAATGACGGTTCCTTTAAGGGACGTCATCCAAGATGGCGTCCCTCGAATTCCGATTGGCTGATAGGATTCTATCAGCCAATCAGAATTAAGGTAGGAAAATTCTGATTGGCTCATGGAATCAGCCAATCAGATTCAAGTTCAATCGGATTGGCTGATCCAATCAGCCAATCAGATTGAGCTCGCATTCTATTGGCTGTTCTGATCAGCCAATAGAATGCGAGCTCAATCTGATTGGCTGATTGGATCAGCCAATCGGATTGAACTTGAATCTGATTGGCTGATTCCATCAGCCAATCAGAATTTTCCTACCTTAATTCCGATTGGCTGATAGAATCCTATCAGCCAATCGGAATTCGAGGGACAACATCTTGGATGACGTCCCTTAAAGGAACCGTCATTCGTCGGGAAGTCGTCGGCCAGGATGGATGTTCCGCGTCGGCGGGATGAAGATGGAGCCGGAAGAAAGAAGATTGAAGATGCCGCTTGATAGAAGACTTCAGCCGGATGATGGACCTCTTCAGCCCCCGCTTGGATCAAGACTTCAGCCGGATGATGGACCTCTTCAGCCCCCGCTTGGATCAAGACTTCAGCCGAATGATGGACCTCTTCAGCCCCCGCTTGGGCTTGGATGAAGACTTTCGGACCCTCTTCTGTACGGATCAGTGATACCCGGCGTGGTGAAGACAAGGTAGGGAGATCTTCAGGGGCTTAGTGTTAGGTTTATTTAAGGGGGGTTTGGGTTAGATTAGGGGTATGTGGGTGGGGGGTTGTAATGTTGCGGGGGTATTGTATGGTTTTTTTTACAGGCAAAAGAGCAGAATTCTTTGGGGCATGCCCCGCAAAAGGCCCTTTTAAGGGCTGGTAAGGTGGACCTCTTCAATTTTTATTTTAGAATAGGGTAGGGCATTTTTTTATTTTGGGCGGGGGCTTTGATATTTTATTAGGGGGCTTAGAGTAGGTTTAATTAGCTTAAAATTGTTGTAATATTTTTATAATGTTTGTAAATTATTTTTTTATTTTTTGTAACTTAGTTCTTTTTTTATTTTTTGTTCTTTAGTTAGTTTATTTAATTGTATTTATATGTAGGTATTTGTATGTAATTAATTTATTGATAGTGTAGTGTTAGGTTTAATTGTAGATAATTGTAGGTATTTTATTTAATTAATTTATTGATAGTGTAGTGTTAGGTTTAATTGTAACTTAGGTTAGGATTTATTTTACAGGTAATTTTGTAATTATTTTAACTAGGTAGCTATTAAATAGTTATTAACTATGTAATAGCTATTGTACCTCGTTAAAATAAATACAAAGTTGCCTGTAAAATAAATATTAATCCTAAAATAGCTACAATATAATTATAATTTATATTGTATCTATATTAGGGTATATTTTACAGGTAAGTATTTAGCTTTAAATAGGAATAATTTATTTAATAAGAAATAATTTATTTTGTTAGATAAAAATTATATTTAACTTAGGGGGGTGTTAGGGTTAGACTTAGCTTTAGGGGTTAATACATTTATTAGAGTAGCGTCGAGGTCCGGTCGGCAGATTAAGGGTTAATACTTGAAGTTAGGTGTTGGTGATGTTAGGGAGGGCAGATTAGGGGTTAATACTATTTATTATAGGGTTTTTTAGGTGGGAGTGAGGCGGATTAGGGGTTAATAACTTTATTATAGTAGCGGTGAGGTCTGGTCGGCAGATTAGGGGTTAATAAGTGTAGGTAGGTGGCAGCGACGTTGGGGGCAGCAGATTAGGGGTTAATAAATATAATATAGGGGTTGGCGGTGTTAGGGGCAGCAGATTAGGGGTACATAGGGATAACGTAGGTTGCGGCGGTGTACGGAGCGGCAGATTAGGGGTTAATAATAATATGCAGGGGTCAGCGATAGCGGCAGATTAGGGGTTAATAAGTGT
Source organism: Bombina bombina (assembly GCF_027579735.1). Lineage (NCBI taxonomy): Eukaryota > Metazoa > Chordata > Amphibia > Anura > Bombinatoridae > Bombina > Bombina bombina. Next base: position 1,323,450,480 of record NC_069499.1, on the reverse strand, counting down.
AAGGTTAGGGGTATTTAGACTCAGGGTACATGTTAGGGTGTTAGGTGCAGACATAGGAAGTGTTTTCCCATAGGAAACAATGGGGCTGCGTTAGGAGCTGAACGCTGCTTTTTTGCAGGTGTTAGGTTTTTTTTTCAGCTCAAACTGCCCCATTGTTTCCTATGGGGGAATGGTGCACAAGCACGTTTTTGAAGCTGGCCGCGTCCGTAAGCACCGCTGGTATTTAGAGTTGCGGTGGCGGTAAATATGTCTGTACTCTCTGTTACGGTTGCCTCCAGGCTGGCTGGAAGTTGGACCGTAGAAAAGGATGCTCCTAGCGCTCACCAAAGAATCGTCAGCACCGTAGTCAGCAATCCCTGTAGTGATATGGCTGGCCCCTACAAACATGAGTCAAAGCTGCAAGTTAGAGGGACAGAATAGGTCTGATGTGCTGGAGCACACAGCCTGCTTTTTATTGAGGTTACATGCAAACAGGACACTCTCAGGGGGAGTCATAAAATCCCCCATCACACATTTGATATTAGATAGAGAGACACTCCCTTTGACAGGCCACAACATTACTTCAGCAGATAACAAGTTACACACAATAAAACAATGCAGTCCACCTTATCACTAGCAGTCTGATAAGACAATGGTAAGGTTTATCACTAAACCTAATTAGAGCTGATCCCAGCTACTTGTATTTAGAATTGAACAAAATTAACTCTTAATGGCACACAATGAAACTGAACCAGGTGGGAGAAAGCCAGGGACAAGTTATTTTACAGGTCTGGGGACATAGTCTTAAAGGGGCATTGTTCACCAAAGTCACAATATGTCCCCAGACGGTTCTTAAAGGGCCATACACACCCAATAAAAGTTAATATGCTCTCAGGGGCACAATCTTCCAGGGGCCATAGTCATGAGGAAGGAGGCTGGCAAATAGGCTTCTCCAAAATCCAGGGAAGCAGGTCAATTTTCCATTTAAAGGGCCAGTTACAAATAGCAGTTTGTAACATATCTCCCCTTTTGGAGGGAGACTAACCAGGCACCTAACCTTCTGTCGGTCAGTGCCTAAGTTAGTCTCGTAACCCACCCACAAATAAACATTAGCAGCAAAGTAGCCCCCCCACAATAAGTAGTACTGGCCTGTAGGTTCCAGGTTGTAGGATGAAAGTGTAGCATCCTCGGCCTTCCTGGCGCAGCTGGGCAAATAGCTGGTGGTACTTGGGGGGCAGAGGCCAGCGGCACTCTGCCCTGGTGCCAGCGCTTCTGCTGGGGTGAGGGGTTTGCAGGCCAGTCCTGTAACAAGGGGGTCTGTAGGGCAGAGGCCAGCAGCGCTCTGTCCTGATGCCAGCTCTTCTGCTGGGGTGAGGGGTTTGCAGGCCAGTCCTGTAACAAGGGGGTCTGTAGGGCAGAGGCCAGCAGCGCTCTGTCCTGATGCCAGCTCTTCTGCTGGGGTGAGGGGTTTGCAGGCCAGCCCTGTAACAAGGGGGTCTGTAGGGCAGAGGCCAGCAGCGCTCTGTCCTAATGCCAGCTCTTCTGCTGGGGGCATTGGGGCATAGTCCTGCCCGGTGGCAAAGGGAACGTGGGGGTCAGTGTGGGTTAACATCTCCACTGTTAACCCTGGGCCCAAGTTAGGAGTTAGCTGGAGAATGGAGACTGGGCTCCCAATCCACTGCATCTCACTCTGCTGATGGGGGACAGGAGCAACTGTCTCTGCCCCCTGTGCTGTAAGTGCAGAGACCACGGTCCCATCTGCACGGTTGTGGGGCTTACTGTCTCCCCCTGGTGCGTTAAGCTGCCGCTGGGGAGAGGGGGTTACAAGCTCCTCTCCCATACATACTTTCAGCCGCTGGGGAATGGAGTCTGGGCTCCCAATTCCCTGCATATTCCTCTGCTGCTGGGGGACAGGACCAACTGTCTCTGCCCCCTGTAACTCAGCCTGCCGCTGGGGAATGGAGTCTGGGCTCCCAATTCCCTGCAATTCACTCTGCTGCTGGGGGACAGGATCAACTGTCTCTGCCCCCTGTGCTGTAAGTGCAGAGACCACGGTCCCATCTGCACGGTTGTGGGGCTTACTGTCTCCCCCTGGTGCGTTAAGCTGCCGCTGGGGAGAGGGGGGTAACAAGCTCCTCTCCCATACATACTTCCAGCCGCTGGGGAATGGAGTCTGGGCTCACAATTCCCTGCATATTCCTCTGCTGCTGGGGGACAGGACCAACTGTCTCTGCCCCCTGTAACTCAGCCTGCCGCTGGGGAATGGAGTCTGGGCTCCCAATTCCCTGCAATTCACTCTGCTGCTGGGGGACAGGACCAACTGTCTCTGCCCCCTGTAACTCAGCCTGCCGCTGGGGAATGGAGTCTGAGCTCCCAATTCCCTGCATATTCCTCTGCTGCTGGGGGACAGGACCAACTGTCTCTGCCCCCTGTAACTCATTTTCTCGCTGGAGAGCAGGTGTCCATACCCCCAAACTCCACAGTTGGCGCTCAAAGGCTCGTGCCGCTTCGTTCTCAGTAGCCAATTTTCGGATGATTCGACTGACTACCTCCTGCGCAGGGTCTGGACCATATCGGACTAGCCGCCTCTTTACCTCTGGAACGCAATCAGCGCCCTCATAGCGACGGATCAGGTTGAGGTGCTCTTCACAGGGTTCTGACCAGTGTCTTGTCAGCTCCATGCTGCTGTAGGTAGGGACGCTGCACAGTGGCTAGCGTTGCCCTCAATAACTCTCCTACGATACCAGTGCTGTTGGGGTGCTGCTCCTTGCGCTAGGACGCCATCCCACCGCTGCCGCCAAATGTTACAGTTGCCTCCAGGCTGGCTGGAAGTTGGACCGTAGAAAAGGATGCTCCTAGCACTCCCCAAAGGAGCAGCAGCACCGTAGTCAGCAATCCCTGTAGTGATATGGCTGGCCCCTACAAACATGAGTCAAAGCTGCAAGTTAGAGGGACAGAATAGGTCTGATGTGCTGGAGCACACAGCCTGCTTTTTATTGAGGTTACATGCAAACAGGACACTCTCAGGGGGAGGCATAAAATCCCCCATCACACATTTGATATTAGATAGAGAGACACTCCCTTTGACAGGCCACAACATTACTTCAGCAGATAACAAGTTACACACAATAAAACAATGCAGTCCACCTTATCACTAGCAGTCTGATTAGACAATGGTAAGGTTTATCACTAAACCTAATTAGAGCTGATCCCAGCAACTTGTATTTAGAATTGAACAAAATTAACTCTTAATGGCACACAATGAAACTGAACCAAGTAGGAGAAAGCCAGGGACAAGTCATTTCACAGGTCTGGGGACATAGTCTTAAAGGGGCATTGTTCACCAAAGTCACAATATGTCCCCAGACGGTTCTTAAAGGGCCATACACACCCAATAAAAGTTAATATGCTCTCAGGGGCACAATCTTCCAGGGGCCATAGTCATGAGGAAGGAGGCTGGCAAATAGGCTTCTCCAAAATCCAGGGAAGCAGGGCAATTTTCCATTTAAAGGGCCAGTTACAAATAGCAATTTGTAACACTCTCCCTTTTTGGAGCCTAACGCAGCCCTTCTGTGAACTCTAAATACCAGCGGTATTTAAAAGGTGCGGGGGGAAAAAAGCATGCGTAGCTAACGCACCCCTTTGGCCGCAGAACTCTAAATCTAGGCGATTGTAATTTGTTTATTATTTTCTGTAATTTAGTGTTTGTTTGTTTTTGTACTTTAGATAATTTTATTTAATTGTATTTAATTGTTGCTAAATTAGTTAATTTATTTAATTATAGTGTAGTGTTAGGTGTAATTGTAACTTAGGTTAGGTTTTATTTTTTTTTTTTTTATTTTTTTAAGATTTTTTATTGATGAATAAATGTGTACAACATAAAACCAAAAGGTCAACAACATTGATTACAAATTGGGTCTATACCTGCTAGTTATACATAGTGTAGTAAATACTATCAGATATATACAATTTTTTTCATTATTTCCATTCTTTACTAATGTTATCTTATCCTTTTATAGTCAGGTATATGTTTTAGAAAAATAAAAGATATCTAAGTCAACCCTTCAGTTTACCATTGAATATATTGAGAAAGTAAGAAGAAGGAAAGAAAGAGGGGTTGTAGAAAGGTAAAGAGGGAGTAGGGGACATGGGGAGGGGGGTCCGGGCGATTTTGTTTGATAATCCAGCTCAGTTGTCTAATTAGGGGTGGGTTCCAGCTCTGCTATTATATTCGGGCTCCATTCCATAGGTCTAAAATTCCTTGGTGGAATTGTATATTGTTTGTGGTTAGATAGTGTAGGCGTTCTAACTGTATTATTTCTGTGGTCTGAGTATGCCATTCCCGTATTGTCGGTGGGGCATTAGATTTCCATTTTTTTGGTATGAGTTTCTTAGCACTGTTTATCATGATAAGAAATATACTTTTGTGTAATTTGTTTTGGAGTTTCGGAATCTGAAGAAACAATAGATATTGAAAGTTGGGTGCTATGTCTAAGCCTAGTACAGATGATATAGATCTAAAGACTGATCTCCAATATTCCGTTATGCAGGGACACTCCCACCATATGTGTTGTATTGTACCCTCCTGATCACATGCTCTCCAGCACCGGTCGCTTATCTGGGAGTTAGTTTTGTGCAATCTATAGGGTGTCAGGTACCACCTGCTAATGAACTTTATGTGCATCTCTTGTATTATGGCCGAGGCCGAGGCAGTGGCCGCTATTCTAAATGATTTAATCCATGTTGAGTCATCTCCAGAAATGTTTAATTTAGCATTCCATGATCTCACATAATTCGGTAATGTTTTATCACTCGGGAGTAGTAAGATTTTGTATATTAGTGAGATTGTATGTCTAGGTGGGTTGTAGGTTAGGTTTTATTTTACAGGTACTTTTGTATTTATTTTAGCTAGGTAGTTATTAAATAGTTAATAACTATTTAATAACTATTGTACCTAGTTAAAATAAATACAAACTTACCTGTAAAAGAAAAATAAAACCTAAGATATATACAATGTAACTATTAGTTATATTGTAGCTAGCTTAGGGTTTATTTTATAGGTAAGTATTTAGTTTTAAATAGGAATTATTTAGTTAATGATAGGAATTTTATTTAGATTTATTTAAATTATATTTAAGTTAGGGGGGTTAGTGTTATGGTTAGATTTAGGGGACTTAGATTTAGGGGTTAATAACTTTAGTATAGTGGCGGCGACATTGGGGGCGGCAGATTAGGGGTTAATAAATGTAGGTAGGTGTCGGCGATGTTAGGGACGGCAGATTAGGGGTTAATAATATTTAACTAATGTTTGCGAGGCGGGAGTGCAGCGGTTTAGGGGTTAATATATTTATTATAGTGTATATATTGCTCTAGAAACGCGTAGCTCTGATCGTAGAGCTACGCGTTTCTAGAGCAATATATACTCTTAAGTGCTGTTTAGGGGGAATATATTCCACTGTAAAGTATGTCTGCAGTTAATTTACAGACGTGCACATGGTTCTTCAAAAGGTTTGAAACTACCGGTGTGAGAAGCCAAAGGAAAATAATGTTGGCAGGCTCTAGATACTCAGACATTTTTTATGTTTTTGCGTAATTAAATAGTTTAATTTAATTCTCTGCACTTACATCTTCTAGATTAAATCTTTCTTGCTTCAGGTGATTAAGGAATAAAACCCATGAGCAAATAGCAGATTAAAATCAACAGGATATGTCGCCATTAACACTCCGTAGGAGACCCCAGTGGATTGATACTTAATTTGGAATCACTCTAAAAGGCTTGATATTTTTCACTTGTTTAATCTATTTTTGAACATAAAACAGCTGATTACTTGGATTGCTAGAAGAGTACAGTCTGTAGGTAAATGTCATTAGGAGTATGACTAAGATATTTCATTCAGACCACATTTATGGCATAACATTAGCTACATGTAAATGGTTTATTCTGTTAAAGCTGAAGTTTAGCTTTTCAAACTATTTATATGTATATCAGCTATGAATACAATACAGTCATTGTGTTTCAGATTTCATCATTAGATTTATCATTAAATTATAGATAACTCTTAATAACAAACTACCATTTATCATTATATCATAGATAACGCATAATAACAAACTACCATTTATCATTATATCATAGATAACGCATAATAACAAACTACCATTTATCATTAAATTATAGATAACTCATAATAACAAACTACCATTTATCATTAAATTATAGCTAACTCATAATAACAAACTACCATTTATCATTAAATTATAGATAACTCATAATAACAAACTACCATTTATCATTATATCATAGATAACGCATAATAACAAACTACCATTTATCATTAAATTATAGATAACGAATAACAAACTACCATTTATCATTAAATTATAGATAACTCATAATAACAAACTACCATTTATCATTAAATTATAGATAACGCATAATAACAAACTACCATTTATCATTAAATTATAGATAACTCATAATAACAAACTACCATTTATCATTATATCATAGATAACGCATAATAACAAACTACCATTTATCATTAAATTATAGATAACGCGTAATAACAAACTACCATTTATCATTAAATTATAGATAACTCATAATAACAAACTACCATTTATCATTAAATTATAGATAACGCATAATAACAAACTACCATTTATCATTAAATTATAGATAACGCATAATAACAAACTACCATTTATCATTATATCATAGATAACGCATAATAACAAACTACCATATATCATTAAATTATAGATAATGCATAATAACAAACTACCATTTATCATTAAATTATAGATAACGCATAATAACAAACTACCATTTATCATTAAATTATAGATAACGCATAATAACAAACTACCATTTATCATTAAATTATAGATAACGCATAATAACAAACTACCATTTATCATTAAATTATAGATAACGCATAATAACAAACTACCATTTATCATTATATCATAGATAACGCGTAATAACAAACTACCATTTATCATTAAATTATAGATAACGCATAATAACAAACTAACATTTATCATTAAATTATAGATAACGCATAATAACAAACTACCATTTATCATTATATCATAGATAACGCATAATAACAAACTACCATTTATCATTAAATTATAGATAACTCATAATAACAAACTACCATTTATCATTATATCATAGATAACGCATAATAACAAACTACCATTTATCATTAAATTATAGATAACGCATAATAACAAACTAACATTTATCATTAAATTATAGATAACGCATAATAACAAACTACCATTTATCATTATATCATAGATAACGCATAATAACAAACTACCATTTATCATTAAATTATAGATAACTCATAATAACAAACTACCATTTATCATTAAATTATAGATAACGCATAATAACAAACTACCATTTATCATTAAATTATAGATAACGCATAATAACAAACTACCATTTATCATTAAATTATAAATAACGCATAATAACAAACTACCATTTATCATTAAATTATAGATAACGCATAATAACAAACTACCATTTATCATTAAATTATAGATAACGCATAATAACAAACTACCATTTATCATTAAATTATAGATAACGCATAATAACAAACTACCATTTATCATTAAATTATAGATAACGCATAATAACAAACTACCATTTATCATTAAATTATAGATAACGCATAATAACAAACTACCATTTATCATTATATCATAGATAACGCATAATAACAAACTACCATTTATCATTAAATTATAGATAACTCATAATAACAAACTACCATTTATCATTATATCATAGATAACGCATAATAACAAACTACCATTTATCATTATATCATAGATAACGCATAATAACAAACTACCATTTATCATTATATCATAGATAACGCATAATAACAAACTACCATTTATCATTAAATTATAGATAACTCATAATAACAAACTACCATTTATCATTAAATTATAGATAACGCATAATAACAAACTACCATTTATCATTAAATTATAGATAACGCATAATAACAAACTACCATTTATCATTATATCATAGATAACGCATAATAACAAACTACCATTTATCATTAAATTATAGATAACTCATAATAACAAACTACCATTTATCATTAAATTATAGATAACGCATAATAACAAACTACCATTTATCATTAAATTATAGATAACGCATAATAACAAACTACCATTTATCATTAAATTATAGATAACGCATAATAACAAACTACCATTTATCATTAAATTATAGATAACGCATAATAACAAACTACCATTTATCATTATATCATAGATAACGCATAATAACAAACTACCATTTATCATTAAATTATAGATAACTCATAATAACAAACTACCATTTATCATTATATCATAGATAACGCATAATAACAAACTACCATTTATCATTATATCATAGATAACGCATAATAACAAACTACCATTTATCATTATATTATAGATAACTCATAATAACAAACTACCATTTATCATTATATCATAGATAACGCATAATAACAAACTACCATTTATCATTATATCATAGATAACGCATAATAACAAACTACCATTTATCATTAAATTATAGATAACGCATAATAACAAACTACCATTTATCATTAAATTATAGATAACGCATAATAACAAACTACCATTTATCATTATATCATAGATAACGCATAATAACAAACTACCATTTATCATTAAATTATAGATAACGCGTAATAACAAACTACCATTTATCATTATATCATAGATAACGCATAATAACAAACTACCATTTATCATTAAATTATAGATAACGCATAATAACAAACTACCATTTATCATTAAATTATAGATAACGCATAATAACAAACTACCATTTATCATTATATCATAGATAACGCATAATAACAAACTACCATTTATCATTAAATTATAGATAACGCATAATAACAAACTACCATTTATCATTATATCATAGATAACGCATAACAAACTACCATTTATCATTAAATTATAGATAACGCATAATAACAAACTACCATTTATCATTAAATTATAGATAACGCATAATAACAAACTACCATTTATCATTATATCATAGATAACGCATAATAACAAACTACCATTTATCATTTATCTCTCATGTTCATTATAACAGCATATGAAACATTTAAAGGGACACAAAACAGCTAATTGTAATACATGTATGTTGTCTTGCTGCAATTGTTTTTTATAGCTAAACTAAACCCACCACTTGCCTTATTCAGAAAAGCCAAACTGGATTTTTAGTCTGCAGCTGACAAGGCTATTATGTTGTTAAAGGGACATGAAACCCAACATTTTTCTTTTATGATTCAGATAAAACATGCACTTTTGAACAACTTTCTAATTTACTTCTATTACCAATTTTCTTCGTTCTCTTGGTATCTTTTGTGGAAAGCAGAGACGTAAGCTCAGGAGTGTGCACATGTCAGGAGCTCTATGTGGCAGCAGATTTGCAAGAATGTTATCCATTTGCCAGAGCACTAGATGGCATCACTATTTTCTGCCATTTTGTGCTCCAGACACCTACCTATGTATCTCTTCAACAAAGAATACCATTAGAACAAAGCAAATTTGATAATAGAAGTAAATTAGAAACGTATTTAAAACTTTATGCTCTGTCTTAAAGGGAAATTCTAGTAAAAATTAAACTTGAATGCTTCAGATAGGGCATGCAATTTACTTTTATCATCAAATTTGCTTTGTTTTTCTGGTATTCTTTGTTGAAAGCTAAACCTAGTTAGGCTTATATGCTAATTTCTAAGATTCTGAAGGCCACCTCTTTTCTTAGTGCATTTTGTCAGTTTTTACAGCTACACAGTGTTAGTTCATGTGTGCCATTTAGACAACATTGTGCTCACTTCCGTGCAATTACCTAGGAGTCATCACTGATTGGCTAAAATGCAAGTCTGTCAAAATAACTGAGATACGGGGGCAGTCTGCAGAGGCTTAGATACAAGGTAATCACAGAGGTAAAAAGTATATTAATATAACCGTGTTGGGTATGCAAAACTGGGGAATGGGTAATAAAGGGATTATCTATCTTTTTAAACACTGGAAAAGACTGTCCCTTTAAACACAAAATAAATGTTTTGGGTTTTATATCTCTTTACAGCTATTATCTGCTAAATCCAATAAGGGAATATATGTAGCATGGTTAGCCTTAAGACATCTGCAGTGTGCATATCCAGTTTTGAGAATAAGAACATTCACAGTTTTCAAGCTAAATTATAAGAAAAATTTGCAAAATAACACCTTGAGGTCTTTACAGTCCTTTTAATAAACTTATTTGCAAGCTTATATATGTTTCTAACTTCAGCTTTGCAATACTGTAGGACCTTTTTCTGCTTTTTAACTAATGTTAATTTTCTCTGAGTATTCTGTACTCCATTTGTTCCATTGTACAAGGGAGTTATACAGATTTGGCTCCAGAATTCAAGATTTCTGTGCTCTACAGTTTCTGCAGTTAGGATGGGTAAGCCTCCTCCAAGTCAGAGCATGGTTTTGTCTGATCATCTTTCTGCTGTTTCATTTTTCTGGTTACTCATTCTCAAACAGATTTTTTTTATTATAATCAGCAATTAATCCTGATACATATGTGCAGCTCACTAGTGAGGCGTAGGCTCTATAATTCTGCTGCTACTGGTTATGATAATCAGCAATTAATCCTGATACATATATGCAGCTCTCAGGTGAGGCTTAGGCTCTATAATTCTGCTGCTACTGGTTATGATAATCAGCAATTAATCCTGATACATATGTGCAGCTCACTAGTGAGGCCTAGGCTCTATAATTCTGCTGCTACTGGTTATGATAATCAGCAATTAATCCTGATACATATATGCAGCTCTCAGGTGAGGCTTAGGATCTATAATTCTTCTGCTACTGGTTATGATAATCAGCAATTAATCCTGATACATATATGCAGCTCTCTGGTGAGACTTAGGCTCTATAATTCTGTTGCTACTGGTTATGATAATCATCAATTAATCATGATACATATATGCAGCTCTCTGGTGAGACTTAGGATCTATAATTCTTCTGCTACTGGTTATGATAATCAGCAATTAATCCTGATACATATATGCAGCTCTCTGGTGAGACTTAGGCTCTATAATTCTGTTGCTACTGGTTATGATAATCATCAATTAATCATGATACATATATGCAGCTTGAGAAAGGCAGAACGCCGAAACGCGTAGAAACCTGATCACTTGAAATTAAGAAGTGAGCCAAAACAACTCAGCTCCAGAGGAGAACTTTGTCAGCTGTGATAACAGCAAGGAGACCGGTGAAAATAAAGACCGAGTCTGGGTTATACACTCACAAAGAAAGAAGCAAGTTGTGACCGGAGCTCATAAGAATACCATCAAGGCCCATTACTGGGTAAACAACGAATCTAAGGAAACAACTACCAACACAGCTGGTAAACGGAGGCTAAGGGACTTAGTACTCCACCGGCTTTTTCTGCACAGCAGAGGGAAGACGTCAACAGTGCACTGTTTTTAAGGAAGGAATCGCTACACCAAGCTAAAAACCGTATGTAAACCTACCTCTGATTAAAAAACAGAGACGCTGAAATCTAAGAAATAACACTGCAGCTACATATTACTGGCTACATTTTGCCACACTTGTTTCAATATACATTGGCTCAAATATATTTTTGACGGAAGGATAACCACCCCATGTTTTGCCAGAACATTAAGCAATAAGGAACTGTATAATATTTGCTTAACCCTTATACATCTGTGAAGTATATATATACGCTAGTTTAACGGATACCAGACATATGGTTCATATACTCATATATGCATTTATATATGTTTTTTGATAGTCATACGCTTAGAGGTACATGAGTCTCCTCTGTTGGTTTTATCTTCTGAGTACACCTGCTTGCTTATATTATCTCAATTTGAGTTTTTATAGTTTTTTGTTTATGAAGAACACCGGTGTTTTTAATATTGTACTATCATATTTTATATTTTACCAAATGTTTTAAATTGTCAACTGATTATCACTTGTGAATAGATCATCATTATTTTGATCTCATATATAAGAATCGTTCATTTAATAAACAAGAATCTTTTATTCAATAAATATATATATATTTAAACTATAGAATTTGAATCTAGAAGCTTTATTGTCCTGGAGAGACACCATTTACACTTGAAATTTCAATACAGCCTATGTAAGGTGAGAACATTATCAGACACACAAGGAATCTGAAATACATTTTACACCATTATTAGTCAGAACAGCATTCACTTGCGCCACCTATTTTTTTGACCTATTGTACATATATGCAGCTCTCTGGTGAAGCTTAGGCTATATAATTCTGCTTCTACTATTTCAATATCAATATCAGCTCAGATATGTGACAGTTGATGCCTTTAAGTGCCCTCAGCCCCTACAACTGCCTCTGAGGAACAGGTTAATCAGGTCCTTACTCAGTTTTTTTAAACACGTTCCCTTTATTGGCTTCTATTGTAGAGTTTTGGGGAATTTTCTTTAAGGTAGATATGAGAATTACAGTTTTAGCCATATGATTTACAATTCATTTTGAGGATAGTTCATTTCAGGGATCCTATGGTTAGAAATGTGGGGGGGGGTTCTTAGAAAAGGCCTTGTTTTTCTATAAGTGGGTTCTCTGTTTTCAACAGCTTTTACATAACTTATTGTCTATTCATTTCCTTTTAATATCTGTGTGATTTAATTTAGAAAGTTTCTGTTGTTGAAGATTTTCAAAATCTTTAGAATTTTCTAAACTCAGTAATTCCTTATTTGGCAATGTCATCATTCATTTTAATATTATAACATTTACAGTCCACCCAGAAGAGCTCTGTAGCTCATTTTGTGGTCAGCAGGTATGTTTTTTTTTTGGTAGACTTTATTTCTGTTTTTTCTGAATAAGAATTTATTTTCAACGACTGGAGGAAGCCGGATTTGTTATCGATATGCTGAAGAAGGTAGACACTGTTAATGAGTGTAACTGTACTTTGTAATGTATTTTTGAAGTGCTTTGTGAAACTTTTTTGTTTCAGAAAACAGTTAACCACAGCTCTGAGTTTGCAGTAAAGATTGAAGCGTAAATGGCGATTGCGCTAGCGCAATCATGATTTCGCTCAACTTGTAATGTCAGTGCAATTAAAAAGGCTCATGAAAATATGATATAGCTTGTGCAAAACCGTTTGCGCCTCACTTGTAATCTAGCCCTAAGTTTTTGAACAAGATAGTTGAGATTTTTCTGCAGGCAAGGCAGCCTATGAGTTTTGATTTTTTTCTCTTTCCTGGTGTGATTAACTTGATTTTGCAAGTATTTCTTAGAATTTAAATTTTTACAAAATACTCTGCAAGCTTCTTATAAGGTCTCTGACATTCAGATCTCTGTTCTATATCTAGTCAAAGTCTAATAGTTGAGATTTTCTTTACCTGGGAACCTTACTTGTTTTGATCGTTTTCAAACTCCTTTTGGACCTATGAATGGTTTAAACGTTCTGCTTATTTTGAAAGGGATTTTTTAAAATATTTTCACCAGCACATGGTCTGATTTGTTTTTCTTTCTTGTGAGATTCCTAAACGATTATTAGGATAAGGTATATCCTTTGTATTTTGTTTTAGTCAGGACATTGTAGTTCACTTACCTTCGTCCTATTTCACTTTTTTAAAGAGCTTTGCACAGCAGCAACTTGGCCTTTACTCATTATTCTTTTGGGATAGTTTTTTTTACAGGATAGTCCTACAATCTTAGTGGCTGATAAATAGGTGCCTGCCTCAATGTTTGTTCCACCCTTTTACTTGTGCACTTTACAGCTTGGGTATTAGATCCAGGGAGTAAAGGCTTGTGGACTCTTACCATCTTATCAAAGAAAACAAAATTTATGCGTAATTGATAAATTAATATCTTTTATGGTGGTGAGAGGCCTGCATTTTTTAAATAAATATATATATATATATATATATATATATATATATAAAATCTTATTTTTTTAATTGGCGGCAGATTTAGAATGCACATAATTTACCCTGCTTTTGTCCTTTCTCGATTCTCTATTTTTTCTCCTTTTCTCGGCTATAGGTTAAAATGGGATACCAGAGAGGTGAAAGGGATTACAATCTTTTTGATTGTTGGGTATCTTTGCCTCCCCCTAGTGGCCAGGAGTTGAATCCCAGAAGTAATGGCTCGTAGACTCTCACCACCATGAAATACATTTTGTTTTGTTTTTTATTAAATATGGCCCCTGATGTTTGTGTTTGCTACTTGTTTTAGGGACAATAAACACCTTAGGATTTGTATATTAAATATTTAGTTATGTGTAATGAAACACCTTTGCAATATATTTTCATTATTTATTTTGCCTCCTTTCCTTGTAATATAGCTCCAAAACATTGAGCAATATCTAATTCTCAGAACTTGAAATGCACCTGTTGACTAACTTTGCTTCATATCTTTCCCTGATTGGCTTTATCAGATAACAGCAAAACAATGCACTTTACACTAACTTTATTACAGTGACTTGCCTTGTTATCTGCAGACTAAAGCCAGGATTGGCTCCTCCAAAAAAGGCAAATGGTAGGTGAAGTTTGGCCATTGAAAAATAATTGCATTAAAACCTATGTTTATTTCTTTTATAACGTTAAGACTTGGCTGATATGTTATTCTATAGCAGCACAACACACATGTTTTGTAATTACAAAGTGCATACTGTCCCTTTAAATTACTTTTCTGTTTTAAGCTTTTTCTCCTACCTGCTACTAAAGAGTTATTTTTTTAGACATTGTGCTTTTCTGCCTTTCCATGTTTCCTCTTGGAAATGTACATTAGTTATTGCTAGATAGACATTTTTAGCTTACGGTAGATTGAATGGTTTCTTTCTTTTGTTTATGCCCCAGGAAACAGATGGTCCGGGTATTTCAACTGTTACCAAGGAATGTAACAAAAAAATGAGCTCATTCAGAGTTACAAGTAGATTTACTGGAGGAACATTATATATGATCCTTGTACTCATTGGGTTGAATTTTATTTTATGGGAGACACTGTTCACTGTCAGATTGTGAAGCTTGCTCTAACTTCTACAGGTTAAAAAGAAGACATTTGTTTCACAAGATCTATCTGTGTCATCTTTGTATCTACTATGGGTTCTGATTGATCTAATGGCATTTAAGCATTTCCACAAATCTAGGAATTCTCGCTCATGGTCACGTGCATAAATATAGAGCTTCCTCTTGTACCTCAGGTTCCCATAGAAGCTGAGAGTCTCGCTCCACCTTGTAGAGGACATTCTTCTTGAAAAGACTTTTCTTCTCCCACACATTATTGTGAAAATGAAGTAGACTAAAGGTTGTGTGTTCATTATGAGATTGGTTAGTTCATTCTTTAAAGCTATCGCTTAAGAAATACATTAACAGTCTGAGCTCTGTGTCTTTTTAATGCTAGGGCTATGGGGAAAGGGTTTTTCCAATTCAGTCTTTGGTTATAAGCTTTATCTTTGTTAAATGGCCACACTCTGTCCAAAGATTGTGTTCCTTAAAGTAAAGGTCGATTTTCATGTGAAAGTGCCCGGTTTTAAAAAAAACTAAATTCATGAAAATTGACATAGCACCGTATTTTAACTTACCTTGTTCTTCTGAAACGCCGGATCGCCGTTCTGAAACGATGGCCCGTCTGCTTCTTCCTGGTTTACTTACCCAACAATGACGAAACCAGCTTCTTCCAATCACGGCGTTGCCTCAGGCAATGATTACCCCGTGGGGGAAGGATGCCGTAATCGTCATTGCTGACGTATGAAGAGGCTTGCGATGGGCTGGTGAAGCACTGGAGCGGCGTCAAGAAGAAAAGGTAAGTATATTTATAAAAAATGGCTGAAATGTCAATTTTCATAATTGAAAGTGCCCTTGTTTTTAATAGTTTTTTAAAAAGCTGGGCACAGTCACATGAAAAGTGACCTTCACTTTAAGGAGATATTGGAATTGTTTTATCATTTTTGGGGAATATGTTCTTGTACTGGGTACAATTGTTCTATCGTCTCCAGACTCACTGCTCTTTCTTTGAAATATGGTTCTTTCTTCATGAATTCCACGGATAGACTGACAAAGGCAGTTTTTCCAAAGTTTATCAGGCTATAGGTTCTGTTAATAGGCCATTTCTTTCTACTGAATGCATAATATCCTGAATACATTTTTCATAGATTAAATCCTTCAACCTTTTTGAACTGATTATGTATAAGCTAGCAATTTTTCGTTGGTTATGGTGTGTAAAAGTGACATTCATCTATAAAAGTTTTTATAATGCTTTTGAAAAAGCACTATTTAAAGAATTTTACAATATAATTAGTTTGAAAAGGGTTAGCATAGTTTATTTTCATTTTGAAATTAAAGGGACATTAAACACTAAATACATTTTATAAGCATAGTATTGAGGCTATTCACTGCCACCTGTTTGCAACTCTCCTTCAGATACCTGCAGTTTAACCTAGGTTCCATAATGGCGATTAGAAGGAGGTGCATGAAATATATTTAGTGTCCTTTTAAGGGGCCATTATAACGACACAATTACATCTTTTTTAAGAACATGTAATATTAACACTAGCAAAGCTGCAATGCACAAATTGGTTAAAGTATCACTTTTGGAGCCGCAGAGCACTGCTGATCCACAGTGGAAACCGACGCTGATCCAGTCAGTAGCACGTGTTGCCTAATTGGGTCATTCAGCTAGCACTGTTGATTGGATCAGTAGTGCTCTGCAGCTCACAAGCAGTACTTGGCAGGAGTCAAACACATAGCATTTTAGGGTTGCTAGTGATAAAATTACAAACTAGCATATGTAATTTTATCACTATAATGGTCCTTTAAATAAATGTTTCTAAAAAGACTGCTTCTTGTGATAGAAGCTTACTGGATGGGAATCGTATCTACCACAAATGTTCAGGAACTGTGACGCAGGCATATAAAGAAAATTGTTTTAATTATAATATGTTTTAAAATGCCCACTTTAAGGTGCAAACGAAGATAGTTATGTCATATTTTTATATAATTTGATATATATAATTTTTGCCACTCCTGTATGAACTCTAACATAGGCATGAGCTTCTCTGTCTCCTGGACTTTTAATAAAGTTTACATTTTATGAACATACAACATACAGAAGCAGTTAGATTATCCTCAACACAGTTTTTAATGTATTTACAAGTGTGATTTTCACTTATATACGTTTGCCAGTAATCTATGTACAACATAAGCTATGAATCTCTTTCTAAATATAGGACATTTCTATCGGAGTTCTGTAAATTTCAATACATCAACATACTTATGGGAAAATAAATATCAAAGAAATGTTAGCCTGAAAATAGTATATAAATGTATTTAAAATTATATTAGTTTTTTTATAATGATTTCTTTAATATTTAAAGTTTTAGTTTCCAAAATAATTTAGTTTCTATAATGTAATGGGCATTGCCATGTTGAATCCTAAGTTTCCTTTAACTTATCTCTTCTGCTAAGGACAATTGTAGCATATGAAAGATAGTCACTTTGCAAACAATGGTTGTGTGGAATTGAGCAGTTTCATTATAATTGTTTTTAACTGACCTCTGCAGGGAATATCAGATGAGAAGAACAGGCTTTTAAATCTATGGTAACTAATTTATAACGTGGAGGACCTATTACTTTATAGAAACTTAGGATAATTGGAAAACCCATCATTTTAGGGCTAAAATACAGGGAAAAAAATATTAAATAAATGATTATATATTGCTAAGGGGTTTTTTTTGTACTACACATAGAAAAACATTCTTTATTACAATCTCAAACTGTTACGTGCCCCCCTTAGAGATACTTTTTGCATTTTTCCATTTCATGATGAATCACTTAAAAAGGGCGTTGAAAGTCACTATTTGCAGATTATTCAAATTTAAATAAGGTAATAGAGGTTCCAAAATCCCAAATTATTCCAAAATACAGACTTTTTCATTAATATTTTTTTAAAATAAAGTTATTAAAATTTACCATGTTTCTTTCAAGTAATTCACAATTTTCTCTGACTTAGTCTTTGGTTTGGTTTTTGTGTTCTAAAATGCTAATTATACTCTATATTTATTTAAAACAACAACTATTACTTTTCTGATTACAGTACTGTGCAGTCTTTTGATGGTAACTATTATTTATGCAAAAGTATTACAAATTATATAAAACTACCTTTAGGTTGAATGTACAGTATAAGCTGTATTATGACATAAAAATATTGTGTAAATGACATAAGATACCATTGTTTGCAATTGGTCCCATCCCCTCTCCAAGATGTCCCATTTTGCAGATGCAAATATACTAATATTCTGAAATCCAAACCTTTTATGGTCCCAAGCAGTATGGATAAAGAGTTTTCTACTTGTACAGTCTGAACAAGATGTTACTTCTCTACAGAGGGATTTTGATACATTTAGGGAATGGGCAGGCAAGTGGCAGATGCAATTCAATTCAGGCAAATACAAACTTATGTACTTTAGCAGCAAAAATAATAATTCAATGAGAAGGATGTGGGAGTTATTGTAGACGTAGCCACGAGATGTAATTTCATTATGTACCTTGTACTGGCGGTGCTGTCCTTTTCAGGGAAAGCTTGAATAACAACAAGCTGCTTGTGGATCGTCATTCCAGGAAAAGGCCTTCAAAAATCACAGCCCACCTCAAAATAGAGAGAAACAAATAGTGCAAAACAGCAACACCACAAGCATCACATAAATTGTTCTAACAGGGGTTGATTTTAAAATGTCATCCTCTTTTGAGATGCGGGATACAATCTTTGTAAAAACAAACAAAAAAAGAAGGCGCTCCAATGGCACAGTATGTTTGATCCAAGTTAAGATGCCAATCACCCACACACCACAAAGATTAGCTCACTACAGTATCCACAGTTTTCCAGGACACAGACACCCTCCAATGGCACAGTATGTCTGATTACACTCCAAATACTCCCACTATCTTTGAATGTATGCACTTTTACTTCAAAAGTAATAAAAACTGGAATAAAATAGAAGCTCAACACGTTTTAGAGGCCTTTTTTAAGACCAGAATTAATTCTCAAAAGAGCTATATCACCAACCTTTGTTACACTTATTATATAGTCTTAAAGCCCCTCCTACCTGTTATCCTTAAAGAAACAGTCTACTCCAGAATTTTTATTGTTTAAAAAGATAGTGCCTTTATTACTCATTCTCCAGTTTTGCATAACCAATATATATATTAATATACTTTTTACCTCTGTGATTACCTTGTATTTAAGCCTATGCAGACTGCCCCTTATTTCAGTTTGTTTGACAGACATGCATTTTAGACAATCAGTGCTGACTCATAAGTAACTACACCGGAGTGAGCACCATATTATCAATATGGCACACATGAACTGTCTAGCTGTAAAAAAACTGTCAAAATGCTCTGAGATAAGAGGTGGCCTTCAAAGGCTTAGAAATTAACATATGAGCTTACCTAGGTTTAGCTTTCAACAAAGACTACCAAGAGAACAAAGCAAACTTGATGATAAAAGTAAATTTTGAATAGATTGTCCCTAGGAGTTGAAGTTTAAGTTCCAGAGAAATAGTTTACATATATAAGGGCCTTTCTACCTGTTGTGTAGATAACTAATCTATAATATAGAAATTAAACAAATAAAGGGCCATAATAGTTGAAAAATTACATGGAAAAGCAGACTGTTGGGCTATTATAGACACAGGTGATATTTGTTAACAAGTTCTCTATATTTTCAATAGAGATTTGTTTTTAGCTTTAAACCATGAAAAAAATGAGTTGTAAATCTCATTACGTTTAAACATTTGAAGTCATAATATTTCTGTCAAAATTAACATAAAATTAAAAATAGAAACTAGCTTGAGGGAGACTTGAACCTGTAAAGTTCTCTGCAGTAGCATTGTGGGTGGTGCCTTATATGGGCTTTTTAAAAAAAAAAAAAATATTAAATGAAGTTTTTCATTTTATAATGAAGTTCCACGGAGCATCAGAGTTCTGGGATATGTGATTCTTCTGGTTCAAAATAAGTTCTCCTCAAAGCAACTCCCTAAATACAGTATAGAGTGGGGACATTGCAACCAATCATACTACAGAGTTATTTCTAGATCTCTAGAATCGTATGTTCTGCTGCAACAGGGACATAAAAAGGAGAGGGTTATGGAGGAAAATAGTGTTCCTGGTTATTTTTCATTTAGAAGGATTCAAATGTTCTTGCTTATAATATGAAAAATCTGTTTACAAATTACTAGACAGATTTTTTTTTTTCTTTACAATTCATTTGTTTTTGATAAAATTTCCATGCAAACTAGTTTTCATTGTAGAATCAGAACATTAAATCATTCTAAATTTGTCGGACAGAGCATAAAAAATCTTAAAATATAAAGAAATATAAAGTGCAAATATTGCTGTGCAGTATATAATGATCAGATAAAAATACATAGTTCACACCCTATCACTTTGTAGAGACAGGCTAAAAAATATAATATAATAGAAAGTCAAGATGATGCTTGTTTTTAATTTCCCACGTACACCGACCCTGTCCATCAAGACATATATCTTAATGTTTTCAATTACCCTTATCCTATTACATGTGAATGATCTTGCAAGGTGTTATAAGCTTAATCAAAATGTTTATAAGCACCACATTGTATTATACGCTGTATTTATAAAGACATTGCATTCAGAATTGAATTCCTCATAAAATGCTTAGTGGAAAAAAAATTGCAATTCACTTTATTTTACTTGTTTTTCCTGTAATTTAAATTTGAACATTTGTTGTTTTTTATGTTACCTCCATCAAGGCTGAAGTGCCTTCTGTGAACTTTTACCTTTACATGCTGTCTATTGATTGCTTGATGTGTGCAGGAGTTCATTTATATCTTTCCCTATTGGGCCACAGCAAAGAATATAAGATAAACAACATTCAAATGGCCTATAAAGGGACAGAAAGGTCAAAATTGAAATGCACATGTGTTCATTTTTAATTTTAAATAAAAACATTTTTGCAGTATACTAACATTCACAAAAAAATGCTTCTAGCAAACTTTATTACTCTTTCAGAAGCATACTCACATATGCTGTGTGTCACTAGAGGATCAGGATTCAAACACCATGCCGACTCAGAGATCTAACAGTGTTGTGCATTGCATGGTTGTTATCGCAGCTCCATCCCTGCACTTACAGGGTGGTCTAGGACTCCGGCACCGGTCAAAGGAATCCAGGGATGCTGGTGATGTCACCACGCATGTGCATGGTGACGTCACCAAGCCCCAGAAACCGGTAAGTACCAGGAAGGAGAAGAGAGCTTAATGGAGCTGGATGGAAGGGTTGGTTTTCAAACTCCTTAATTTCGGCTCCCTTAAATGGGCCCTAAAACCCAAATGTATTTATTTCATGATTCAGATAGAGCATCAAGT
The DNA here is from genome assembly GCF_027579735.1 of Bombina bombina. Taxonomy (NCBI): domain Eukaryota; kingdom Metazoa; phylum Chordata; class Amphibia; order Anura; family Bombinatoridae; genus Bombina; species Bombina bombina. Next base: position 1,323,429,016 of record NC_069499.1, on the reverse strand, counting down.
TTTAAACATCCTTCCAATTTACTTATATTATTAATTTTGCTTCATTCTCTTGGTATCCTTTACTTAAGAAGCAGCAGTCCACTACTGGGAGCTAGCTGAACATGTCAGTTAACCGACAGCAGGTATATTTATGCAGCCACTAATCAGCAGCTAGCTCCCAGCTCCTGAGCCTACCTAAGTATGCAGTTCTACAAAAGAACAGATCAAATTAGATAATAGAAGTAAATTGGAAAGCTGTTTAAAATTCTAATGTTCTTACAGAATAATGAAAGAATCATTTTGGGTGTCATGCCCCTTTAAGCCAGAGAAGCCTCCAAGACCCAGCATTTGAAATGCAAGCAGTTTTATTTAAGAACAAAATAAAAGCTCATAATTCTTTCAATGCACAACATATAAATACCCCTCTAACAGTCCATCAAAAAGGCATAGAGTCCCCCCCAAGACCCCATGTTTTAAGGCCCCTCTTAAAAATGAAGCCCCTATATAACTTTTAATAGCCAGGCGATCACTGTGGTAATAGTTATCACCTGATGTGAATAAATGTACATTTATTTGCACAGAGCCTCTATGTACAGATCAAAGTTATATAACTATACCAATATGTACATAACCCCTTTTTTTTCTTCAATAAAGGTAAGGGGGAAAAAGCACTATTGTTTATAAAGGTTTATTAAAATTGTAATTAAAAAATGCAGTCTTTCACACTTTTTGTTGCAGGTTTCTTACACGTCATGATATATATAAGATAATGGTATAGTTTGAATCTGCTGGGTCTCCTGAAACCCCCCCCCTCCCCATAAATAATGTGGTTTTCTCAATGAAAAAGGACCTGCAATTGGGCCATCTAAAAACTGCAAAACAGCTCATTAAAGGGGCGGAAATGGCTCAGCAGTTAAAGGGTTAAAGGGACACTCAATCAAAATTAAACTTTCATTATTCAGATAGAGCATGACATTTTAAACAACTTTCCAATTTACTCCCATTAACTAAATGTGCACAGTCTTTTTATATTTAAACTTTTTGCGTCACCAGCTCCTACTGAGCATGTGCAAGAATAAGTGTGTATGCATTTGTGAATGGCTGATGGATGTCACATGGTATGTGTATGCATTTGTGATTGGCTGATGGCTGTCACATGGTACAGGGGGGAGTGGAAAAAGACATAACTTTTAAAATTGTCAGAAAAAAAATCTACTACTCATTTGAAGTTCATACTAAGTGCTATTGCATTGTCTTGTTATCTTGCATTTGCTGATTATGCTAATCTGTGTTGACTGGTCCTTTAAGAAGATGTGATGTTTGAATGGCATGCACGAGGCACTCACAGCATATGTGCATAAGCCACTTAAAAACAAAACTTTTATTAGAAACCATTTTATTCATGGAAGTATATTGCAACATTTTTCTATTCAAAATTAAAAAGCACTCATACACATTTCAATTTTGTAACAACATTACAGTTTGAAATGATTTTTAAAACAGTTATTTTAATGACAGATCTTATGTGGTTCCCTATACAAAACAATATTTTAATGTCTCTAACAAAAAAAAACTAAAGTTAAGAACATCAGCAGCCTTACCTCTATTACATGGGTGGATTATATACAATTTAAAAAATGTCCTCATTATTTGGAAGAAATGAAAATATCTAACTAAGCAAATAAAGTATAAATATTGTAACATTGTTACAGATCTATTACAGATTTCTGCCGCTTGTCTCTGGTTGGCTGTGCAGTGTAATTCATTGTATCTCATCTTTACGTAGAAGACTACATGTCCTGCTTATGTTGCTTCTGCATGATATCTGTGCACACATCATTCACTGTTAACTGCCCTTGTCTTTCTCTTTACCTCTAGCTGGAGTGCAAAGTTGTATCTGACCCCAAGTAACATAGTGCTTCTGACAGCCATCACCCTAATTGGTGTTTGTGTTTTCATCCTGGCGATAATTGGCATCCTCCACTGGCAGGAGAAGGTGAGATTAATTAGGTGGCAACCACCTCTTGTATTTCTGTAGCTTACTGTCTTATCGTAGTGTATATAGCAGGGCAGAGTCTGAGGGTGATCCACTGGGAGCAAGTCTAACAGGTTTTGAAGTTGGATTTAGCTTTATTTTTAGTGTACAGTGAAAATATGTTGCTCCATGAAAATCTAAACACAAAAGTAACATTTAAACCAAAAAATGCTGTTATAATCTCAGTCTGTACACTTGCTGTATGGGGTTTTAAAGTTACATTGTGTTATCACCCCTTTTGCCCAAGGCTTTTATTTATTTAATAGTTTTGTCCAAATTGTATTTTTTATTTGTACACATATATAAGCACATTATTTATGGTAAACGCTCCCCTTTATGAAAACAAATCAGGAATGTTAGTTACATTTTAGATGGAGTTTAATTCATCAGTTGTAAAGAAGATGCGCTATAACTTACTTTTTAGTGTAGATATTAAATTCCAATTCCCCGGGCTCCGCCACCCACTTCAAAAGTCAATTTTTCTGTGAGCTAAAGGTTTGAATTGTTCTCCAATCAGCGATCTCCCCTTTGGGCGCCTTTTATTGTAGCTAGAGTGCTGATTGAACAACTATTCAAACCGTTAGCTTACAGAAAAATTGACTTTTGAAGTGGGCGGTGGAGCACATGCTATTCGATTTTCAAATCTATATTAAAAAGTAAGTTACAGCTCATCTTCAATACAACTGATGAATTAAACACCATCTAAAATATAACTCGCATATCTCAAGATTTTCTCCACCCTATCATATAAGACTCTGGTAACATTCGCTTGAGACTTGCATATTTTGTGATTTTGACTCATCTTCTCAGTTTCCCTGATCACCCATGTAGCTTCTATTTTTTTTTTGTATCATACCGAAATGTGTCAGGCTTGTATGTTTTCTTTGTTTGTTTTTTTGTTTTTTAAATGTACAATAAAAATGATTTCAACATAAAATATAACTAACATTCCAGATCTCTTTTTATAAAGAGGAGAGTTTACCATCATTTTAAGTTATAGGAAATAAAGATTTCTTAATTATAAGAAATATTTGTGCGGTACTATGCTAATTTTATAGGGCCTAACAGGTAAACCTAACCAGTGCTGCTCCCCTAATTACAAAGTATAAAAAGCACAAGTCACAAAACAATAAAGAAAAATACATGTTTCGGCCCGTATACAGGCCTTTTTCAAGCCTAATTTTTGTAAAAATGGGAAAAGATCCATTTCCAAAGCCAGGATTAATAAATTATACTGCGGCCAATTGGATTACAGAAGTTTTTGCCACTCATCATCTCATTGTATGTCGATCTGACTACCTTAAAGGGAACTCACAAAGGAGAAGATTCTTCTGGACCAGTATTTACTAATCCTGTTTTGTTCAAATTCAAATCACATGACCATTTTGAGCCAATACCATTGATGCCTACTTTCCATTAATTTCCTAGAAATTAATGGATATGTAGGCGTAGATGGAATTGGCTCTTTTGTGCACCTCCTGTTTATGTCACTCTCCTTTGTGGCACCTTCAGTTCATGTAGTGAGAGAGACAGAAGAGGAATGGAACATAAATCAGGTATGACAAATGTTGTCACTTCTCACTGGCCCCCATCAGTATAGCCACTCTACGTTCATGGTGCAATTCCCATAGATTGCTAATTCCTGACCTAGCCTTCGGCATGGCTATTTCCTTTGTATAATGAACTCTTACGATAAAAGGGTAATAATAATCTCACAATGATGGATGAAGAAATTAATTTCCCCAAAGATTTTTTGGAAGCTTTCTGTTCTTTCTTTGAGCCAGAAAGGAGGACAGAAAAATAAAAACGTTCACAATATCTTAGGTATTTCCCAGGTAATTACAGCGTTATTGTAATTCTCAGGATTAATACAGAATGATGACAAAGCCCAAGTCTTCTAATCGATATTCTTAAAAGTTTCCTTCTTTTGAAGAGGGAGAAGCCATCAGTCTGTATTATCATGATCAAATATAAGAAAAAACAGTATATAATCACAAGTTCTGATATCGAGCTGTGAATAAATCCAAAGAGTTTAATGTTCTTAAAAAGCAAATACTTCATATATACTTTACGGAAATCCACATTCACATGCCATGGAGACATACAATGGTAGTAAACAGAACAAATTCTTTACAGTGCCTGAAAGATGTCTTTAAATCTAAATAAATACCAGTCTTACAGTGAAAGAGCAGAAAACCTGAAGTTTCAGTCTAATCCTTTATAGGTGCCATATTTTAAAAACAGGGTCTACAGAATTAATAGTAAACTCCAGAGAATCATTTTCTCTTTATACCATTTAGGAAACAAAGGCCCAAATCCAATAATGAACACAACATGTTGCCAGTGTACTGACCTGCAATGGGATAGCAGTCAATCAATACAAAAATACTTTTTCCTTTAGAACTGAAGAGTTAGTAAACAAGTTGTTTTGGAAGCATTTTCATGCTTTGAAGATGAAATGGTTCCTGAGATGGAAGACCATAGCCTGACAAAGCAACACGTGACTCTACCAGAAGAACCATATCCTATAACAAAGTCTTTGCATGCTAAATCAGTATTTTAAATTATAGTTACTCAAACTCACATTTTCAGGCTTGATTAAGATATTGATTGTATATGCAAAGCTAAACAGACAGGGGTTCCCAGGGTAGAAATAAAGCCCTGTTAAGATATTCCCTGTTACGGGTTTCTGCATATAAATAAATACCAATAGAGAATGTTATTCATTATATTATTATAGACTTTGCATAACAGTGTAGGCCCAATGAAAATCTGCTGGTCCAATCACTGCAAATCGGAGCATTTAATTCCAAGGATTCACAAAAATAGAGTGGAGATTAATATGTTTAAATAAAAAAGAAGATTGCTGAATTTACTAGATGTAGAGTATCAATAGAGGAGGGGCCCCTAACTGTCCTTATGAGATACCAGAAATTGTAGGTATTGGTACATTGACCTGAGGTGATTTAATCAATATGACTGAGGCCATTTATCAGTCAAATTTGTATCCAGAGAGTGCCTGCTAAACAGTAGCCCCCATTCTAAACCATTACAAAAATCTTTGTATTCAGCTTGAATGTGTTTTCTTCCTTTTCTGTTTCATTCAAATGCATTATTATTATTGTTTATTTATAAAGCAACGTGGTAACACTAAGTATACAGTGAAGCAGTACAATAATCAGAAAACATTTATATAAATTATAAGGGTAGAGGGCCCTGTCTGTGAGTCACTGTAAGCTGTAAACCATCTTTACATAAAATGATCAACAGAACAGGTGGACTCGTGAGCTTACATTCTAAAGAAAGTACATGGGGAAGTTGAGGGAGGGGGAACATAACTAGCAGAGACATCTTAATGTTCATGTGGGCCATATACATAACAATGTGTTAACGTCTGAGGAGTTATTTAAGTTAGCACAACACAGTACTAAATGCAAGTCAATAGATAAAAAATACAAAGTCATGTGATCAGGGGGCTGTCAGAAGATGCTTAGATACAAGGTAATCACAGAGGTAAAAAGTATATTAATATTACTGTTTTGGTTGTGAAAAACTAGGGAATGGGTAATAAAGGGATTATCTATCTATCTTTTAAAACAATAATAATTCTATTGTAGACTGTTCGTTTAAGCTCCCAAAAACAAATACAGTGATTCTGCTTTTGCAGGAGCGCACTGACAGCCACAAAGCAATAAAATCAATAGCCATAAGCTGCACGTTACCTAAATGTTTTCTCAAAAAATCTGTAAGGTCACATCCTTAGTGCCATAGCATCTGTCAGAGTTTTAATCTTCACAACATCCTTTTAGCAGGAGGACAAGGAAAAGGTCACTGTCTCATTTACCTTTTATAAACTTTTGGCATGAAAAGATAAAGGTATTTGTCCAAAATACCATTAACTAAAACTGCCGACTACAGCTTATTTAATGCTTGTCAACTGAAGGCCTGCTTCCTTGTGCCGAACCTTAGGAATCACACACAGTATGCATATAAATACAAATGCCGTTTTTTTAACCCCACACCTGTCAAATTTAGCCCCAAAATACTGCTTTGTGCAGTTTTTATATATAAAAGAAATAATCATAATGCTACAATTCATTTCACACCAAAAAAGGGACGTCACAAATTATTTTTGGGGCGATTGGGGGATATTTTAAAAATTAACCAGAGGTCTTAGCTCTGTTTAATTTTTTAAGTGCTATTTGCTACCGCAAGCCCACAGTAGCAATAACTAGCCACTTGTAGTGGCTGTTTATTTATCTTGTGCCCATAAAGGGGTGAATTTGCTTATTTATGGGCGTGCAATAAATTAGTGCTCCACTTCAAATCTACGCCTTAAAAGGGTATGATCTTGTAAACAATGGGTTGTGGTTTCAATAAACAAAAACAGCTATTCTAAATACAAAAATAAACCTTTAGGAACAATTTGTATTCATTTAAATACTCTACTGCTATTCATTGGAAAACTGTCCTGTACATTTGTCTCACTTTTAATGTGTTTCCAGTGATTCATTTTAACTACTAGAGTGTATTAAATTGTTTGCAAATTGCTCCTTTACCTTTATTTTGTGAAACTATTAAAAAAGTAAGCATAACATGAAGCACAATTACCTGTGTACACACACACACACACACATATACATATATATTTAGTGTTGCTTTTCTGCAGCACATTGCAATGAGATATGCTGTAGCCCTTTTTGACGCCAGTGGTTTAAATGTGTTCAGTTATAGTTAAACTATTAGTTTTTGTGGTTAATCCATTTCCTGTAAAAACTATATTACCTAACAAATTAGTATTTGCTCTCTGCAAAATTCAGTGTTATTTTATATGATTTCATTTAAACAATGGCAGGATTAAAAGAAATATGCCATAAAACCTCTTAACTCGTTAGTGGTTAATGATTCATTTGATCGTTAAGAATGGAAAGTTCTGGCCCATTAATGCAGTGAAATTATTACTTTTGCAAACTAGCCCATTATTGACAAATAATGAATGGCCTGCCATAATATAAGTACTTAACACATAAATCCCTAATTTACCTAAATAATTTTGCTGAAAAATTACTGTTTCCTTCCATAAGGCAGGGAGAGTCCATGACTTCATTAATTATTGTTGGGAAACACAACACCTGGCTACCAGGAGGAGACAAAGACACCCCAGCCAAAGGCTTAAATATCCCTCCCACTATGCCCCAGTCATTGTTTGCCTTTCATCACTATAGGAGGTGGCAGAGAAGATAGTCCTGTAATAAGTATCTCCCCTTCAAGAAAGAACTGAAGTTTTAAGTAATCATGTCAAACTCTCAGTGAGAGTATTGATGAAAGTTAGTGTCTGGAGATGTAGTGAAGGTTTTTCTGCTAACCCATCCAGACTGTCGGTATCAGTGTTGACGAGTTTCATGGCTTGCTGTTACACACTAAAGTCCATGTCAGAGCGTCGCTGCAAGACTGTCACACTTGAGAGGCTGTGCCTGTTCCACAGCATGGATCCTGGAGGTAAGATCGTTTTATATATACACTTTTGCTATACAGGGTCACAGTGTGGCTCCTTTATGCCTCGATAGGATCAAGGGTTAATATCTCCTTCAGGGAGATTATTTGAACAGCTAGGTGTTATTTACAACTGCTTTAATGTGAGAGTTTTTTGGGCTCATAGACTGTGTGCTTTTGGCTTGGAACAAACAGGTTTCACTTTCGTTTTTTGAGTGTTGCACAGCTAATAATAGCTTAGCGCCTTTTTCAAAGAAGGGGAAGTCCTGTCCTACGCACCACGTGACCAGATGCGGTCTTTTCATTTCCTACAATCCTGCTGCGGACATCACTCCTAAGAAGAGCGTTTTCACTGTTAGCTGTCTGGGTCTAGGAGTGGTGAGTGCCCCAGCCATTGGGATAATAAAGGTGCAGTTTTTTTAATAAAAGCATTCTTTTTTGTCTGTCCTTCTGTGGATATATCTTAGCTATGGATGACTCTGATACTACATTAGAAGGTTCCACTCTTTCTGTACTGATTAATAATTCCATTTGCCTAAAGTCTAAGAAGGGAGACAAGCCTTCTAATACTCTTGGCGCTATTAACCCCTCTGAGCCGTCTATCTCTTAGGAATCTGTGTCCCGAGAGATTACTACCCTTTCTACACTACCCGCTCCACATGCAGTTCCCTGCGACTCAACTAATTCTCCATCTGAAGGGGCTTTTTTCTTGCGGACTTTACTGCACAGTTACAATCGGCGGTGTCTGCAGGCCCTGAGTGCCTTACCTCCCTCTAGCAAATGTAAGAGAAAGGTTAAACATAGTTATCCTGACTTATTGTTCAGAGGGTGAACTTTCTTAGTCCCCTGAGGAACCTAAGATCCCTAAATTAGACAGGGTTTATGAAGACAGGAAGGTCCCTCTGATTTTTCCTGTGCCAGTTAAGATGGCAAACATTATTAGTAAAGTATAGGAGCTTCTTTTTTCCCCCTCATCTACTTTTAAAAATGTATTCCCGGTCCCTGATTTTCAATTAGATTTGTGAGGCTCAATCCCTATGGTGGATGGCGCTATTTCTACACTGGCTAAGCGTGCTACTATCCCTCTGGAGGATAGTTCTTCTTTTAGAGAGCCTATGGACAAGAAAATCGAAACTTTTCTGAGGAAGATGTTTTAACATACATGGTTTTTATTTCAACTGGCGGCAGCTGGTGCCGCAGTTGCTGGAGCAGCTACCTACTGGTGAGACACTTTTCCGGAGCTCATTGAGGTGGAGACTCCCCTAGAGGAGATTCAGGAGAGAATTAAAGCTCTGAGAATTGCTAACTCCTTCATCTGTGATGCGAATATGCAGATTCTTCACCTAAATGCAACAGCTTCTGGCTTTGCGGTCCTAGCCCACCGGGCTCTCTGGTTGAAGTCTTGGTCTGCGGATATGACTTCTAAATCTAGACTCCTTTCTCTTCCTTTCAAGGGCCAGGCCTGGACTCCATTATTTCTACAGTTACCGGAGGGAAAGGTGCCTTCCTACCTCAGGATAAGAAGAATAGGCCTTAGAGACGGCAATTGTCTAATTTTCATACCTTTGGTTCTGACAAATCACAACGACAGCAATCCTCATCCAAGTCCTAACAGTAGTAAGACTAAGAAGCCTGCCAAGAACAAATCGGCATGAAGGGGCGGCCCCCATCCCGGATCGGATCAAGTAGGGGTCAAGACTGTGTCTCTTTTTTCAGATGCTTGGTTCCGGGATGTACAGGATCCTTGGGTCCTGGAGGTTGCATCTCAGGGATACCGGATAGGATTTAAATCTCATCCGCCCAGGGGCAGATTCCTACTCTCCAGACTGTCTACAAGACCAGAAAAGAAGACTGCCTTTTTAGGTTGCGTTCGGGATCTCTCCTCTCTAGGAGTAATTGTGCCGGTACCTACAGCAGAAAGAGGTTTGGGGTTTTATTCAAACCTTTGCATGGTTCCAGAAAAGGAGGGAACTTTTTGTCCATTTCTGGAATTAAAGTGCCTAAACAAATTTCTTTCAAGATGGAGACAATAAGGTCAATCCTTCCTCTGGTTCAGGAAGGACAGTTTATGACCACCATAGACCTGAAGGATGCATACCTTCATATTCCGATACACAGGGAACATTTTCAGTTCCTGAGGTTTGTCTTTCTGGACCAGCACTTCCAGTTCATAGCTATTCCGTTTGGCCTGCTACTGCTCCAAGGATATTTTCAAAGGTTCTGGGGGCTCTTCTAGCCGTTGCCAGAACACAAGGTATTGCAGAAGCGCCTTACCTGGACGTTATCTTGGTACAGGCACCATCTTTTAGTCTAGCGGAAGAACACTCTGAGTCCCTTCTCAGTCTTCTTCGATCACATGGATGGAAGATAAACTTGGGAAAGAGTTCTCCTACTCCAAGTACAAGTTTGAGTTTTCTGGGCGCAATAATAGACTCCATATCCATGAGAATATTTCTCACAGATCAGAGACATTGCAAGCTAACTACTGCATGTCTTGCCCTCCAGGCCTACTTGAGACCCTCAGTGGTCCAGTCTATGGAGGTGATCGGACTCATGGTGTCCTTTATGGCCATCATTCCCTATGCCAGATTCCATCTCAGACCCTTACAACTATGCATGCTGAGACAATGGAACGGCGACCATTCAGATCTGTCTCAAGTTACCCAGGTACGGGTCGAGGTTGAGGGATCCTCAGGCGGAACTAATAGATGCCCTATCAATACCATGGAGGTTCAGACTCATATCTTTTTCCTCCATTACCGCTTCTCCCTCGTGTGGTGGCTCGCATCAAGCTGGAGCGAGCATCAGCGATCCTGATTGCTCCATCGTGGCTGTGGGGATGTCTTCATCTCCTTAGTGGAGGTTATCTTGTCTCAAATCTGCTGATACAGGGTCCCTTCGTTCATTAAAATCTAGATTCTCTGAGGCTGATTGCGTGGAAATTGAACGCTTAGTCTTTGCCAAGAGAGGGTTTTCTGAGAATGTTATCGACACTCTGGTTCAAGCTTGTAAGCCAGTTACTCGTCGTATCTACCAAAAAGTGTGGATAACTTACTTGTACTGGTGTGAAAAGCGTGGCTTTTCCTGGCATAAGGTTAAGGTTACCAGAATTTTATCTTTTCTCCAGGATGGACTGGAGAAGGGTCTATCTGCTAGTTCCCTGAAGGGACAGATAAGAGGAAAAGAGATTGTCTGAGCTTCCGGATGTGTAGTCCTTTGTTAAGGCTCTGAGTAGGATCAGACCTGTGTTGAGATCTGGGGCTCTGCCTTGGAGCCTCAATCTTGTTCTTAGTGTTTTGCAGCAGGCTCCATTTGAGCCTATGCATACTGTTGTCATTAAATTGTTATCTTGGAAGGTTCTTTTTTTGTTGGCTATTGCCTATGCGAGCAGTTTCTGAGATTTCTGCTTTGCAATGTGACCTCCTTATCTTGTTTTCCATGCTGATAAAGCAGTTTTATGTACTAAATTAGGGTTCCTCCCTAAGGTGGTGTCGGATCGTAACATTAATCAAGAAATTGTTGTTCCTTACTTGTGTCCTAATCCTTCAGCGAAGGAACGCTTGCTTCACAATCTAGATGTGTTTCATGACTTCAGGCTAATAAAGAAATTCAGACAATCTTTCTATTTGTTTGTCATCTATACGGGGAAGTGTAAGGGGCAGAAGGCTACTACGACTTCCTTATCTTTCTGGTTGAGGAGTGTCATCCGCTTAGCTTATGAGACAGTGGGGTAACAGCCTGCTGAGAGGATAACGGCTCATTCCACTAGAGCAGTGGCTTCCTCCTGGGCTTTTAAGAAAGGAGCCCCTATGGATCAGATTTGTAAGGCGGCTACCTGGTCCTCCTTACACACTTTTTCAAATTTTACAAGTTTGATGTGTTTGCTTCGGCTGAAGCAGATTTTGGGAGAAAAGTTTTGCAGGCTGTGGTGCCCTTAGAATAGGGTCCACCTCTTTTTTTGTTCCCTCCTGTTATTTTTTCAGTGTCCTCTGGAGCTTGTGTATAGTTTTCCCAACAGTAAGTAATGAAGTTGTGGACTCTCCCTGCCTTATGAAAGGAAAACATAATTTATGCTTACCAGATAAATTCCTTTCCTTCCTGGCAGGGAGAGTCCATGACCCCGCCATAATTTATTTTTGTTGTGCAGCTCCTTTTTTATATTATTTCTACTGGCACCTTTATACCCTGATGTTTCTCCTACTTTTCCTTGTTCCCTCGGCAGAATGACTGGGGGATAGGGGAAGTGGGATATTTAAGCCTTTGACTGGGGTGTCTTTGCCTCCTCCTGGTGGCCAGGTGTTGTATTTCCCAACAGTAAGGAATGAAGTCATGGACTCTCCCTGCCAGGAAAGAAAGGAATTATCTGGTAAGCATAAATTATGTTTTTTTAACTGTTTATTTTTCTTTCAAATCTTTCAGAAAGCAGATGACAGAGAAAAAAGACAAGAAGCTCACCGATTTCACTTTGACGCAATGTGAAATATCACAAAGCCCTTTTGCTGCCTGACAGAATGCTTGTGATCATCTTGGCAGTGGAGGGGTTAAAAGCAATGAGGCTGGGGATAGCGACAATGTCGGCAGGCACATTACCCTGGGGCAAACTAGAGTGTTCAGACCACAGTGAGCAGGGAGAGTACAGTCTGTATATGTTAAATTATGTGTTACTTTATTGGGGGTGCATTAAATCACATGAGATTCAGAAACTGTTCCAGCCTATCTGTTTTGCTTATTTCGAGGACCGTGATCTGGGTGGTTTGCCTTTTTGTAAAGGTGAGCAAGGTGGGTTGTGTTGAAACGTATTTTTTTTATTTTTTTGGTAGAGGGTTCACCCATTTGAAATATTCGAGCATAATCTGAAATGAATGATGTAAATAATCGTTACATTTTTTTGAGAGGGCAGTTGTTTGATAGTTATGATTTTATTTATTGAATGTCTGCAGCAGATTTACAAAAGATGCTTTCAAATAAATGCAACGCATGACAATAGTTAAATTGTGATGCAGAATATTTTATTTCCCCCTCTCTGTCTCTCCCTTTCTTCCCTGTTCTCTTTCCTTCTCTATCTCCCTCACCTCTCCTCTATTTAATGCTGTGTATATGTTTCTTGAGTTCTGCAAATGATGCATGTCTGTTGTCCTCATTTTAATATTTGCACTACTGCAACCACTTAAATTTGCACAAAGGGTTAAACTTTTAAGTGTGTATGTGTAAAACTAATGACTGTTGAGAATGAGTACTACACTTTACTGATTCCTATGATATATACATTTTGTTTTACTCATTCCAATGATGTGTAACCTTTGTTTTATAACTATTTGATCATTATGGAAATAAAGATATATTATTTTAGTGCCAAAACTAGCCTGCAGTAACAATTAAATCCATATATTGCACAAAACAGCGTTGCTTTTTTTAATTAGAAGGTGAAACAGTTGCTACAGTGAATTATGCTGAATTTTAAGTTCTACCATTACTGTATTTCAAGTGCTGGCTTTTGCAAACACGTATGTTCTGCTTGTCTGGATGTTTGCTGAGATAAATATTTGTAAAACCTTAAATTGTATGTACAATAGAGCAATTTTTAATGCATCCGCTGTACCTAAGCAATCTGTAAATCTGTGCCACCTTTACAAATATTTAAATGATTAAAAACGTAACTATGTATTTTTGTGTTGTGTGGTTTAATAAATATTGTTTAATAAAATGAATGTGTATAACAGACTTTCTGACTCTAAAAATTCCATGCATCATTGTAGTGTTTCTTGTTAAAATGATTAATTAAAGATTCCAGTAGAATATGAATACATAATTACAGGGGATTGATAATGGTTGCATTTTTAAAGTTAATACTTGAAGAAACCTTATTTTCTGAGCTTTACAATTTAAAATATAATCTTAGCTTTGAAGATGTGTAATTTCTTTTTAAATGGGTAACATTGCTTCAATAAATTAAACCTGTGATAAGATACATCTTCAACTGGGGAATCAGCTTCTCTTTACAAAGCCTCACAGCAACCATGAACCACTAAAATGTAGTTGACAAGAGAAAATGGAAGAATATTTGCTAAAAATGATTAATGAGCATTCCTGTTGTGGGACCTTTTCAAGACGGAAATTTATACATTTACAAAACCCCAGTGATTTAGGCTAAAGATCTGTGTAAGATTTCATGTCTTGCAAATATTGCTCACCTTCAATAAAATAGTGCTACAGTACATCTATCATCTCCCATTTTTTCTCAGTAGATTGTGACTGCAAATTTCAGTGTGACAAATTACCAAATCTATTTTGTCCGTACATTTGTCCTGAAAATTACACAGAATATCAGAATATTTTAACATAGAATATTATTTTGATATTTTCAGAATATCCGCAAAAAATCTTTTGAGTCCTTACTATATACAACTAAAAGGATATTAAATATCTTTTGCTTTTGTGTTAATATGGGCTTGTCCTATGCTCCCTGAAAAAGCATAAAAGCTATTTATGTCATGTGCAAATGTCTCCCAACATTTTCCAGACACTTTCAAAAATGATGCAGGTTATAGTCGTGGTCAGTGGCCCACTGATATTTTGTGCGCAATTTCATGCACGGGAGGGATGAGGTTACGATCATAGGGGCAGGTTGTGGGTGTTCAGTCCCTTAAAACTAGGGCACCAAGGGGATATGGGTGGAATATAGGCCACACCTCTCAACACATGACAGTCCTGCACACTGTTGGATGCATAGAAGGAATGATTTAGGGAACTTAGAACATTTTGAAAACCTAGGTTACAGATTATGTTTAGCCACCAATCAGCAAACACTTCCCAGGTGCTGAACCAAAAATGGTCCAGCTCCTAAGCTTACATTTCTGCTTTTCAAAATAAAGATACAAAGAGAACAACGAAAAAACAATTGATAACAGGAGTAAATTAGAAAGTTGCTTAAAATTGCATGCTCTGTTTGAATCATGAAAGGAGAAAAATTGGGTTTACTATCCCTTTTATGTAAGCCTTCAACAAAGAATGTCAAGAAAACAAAGCAAATTTGATGATAAAAGTAAATTGGAAAGTTATTTAAAATTGCATGTCCTATCTGAATCATGAAAAAATAATTTTGACTTTACAGTCCCTTTGACTTTCCTGCCGCTTCCCAGACCCACAGATGAGTGTTCTGGGGGCAGCAAAGCAAATCTGTAATGCTATGTATAGGGGCAGGGGCAAAAAGATGGTAGTTTTGCAGCTGATACCATCTCTCCAAGCAACGCTGCACAATAAAAAATTTTTATTTTTTTTAAGGATTCTAGTATTAACTGTGATCTATAACAGGGTTTCTAAGTGCCAATAAACTGGGAGAGAAGCTTGCTCTATCTCCTTCCACCTAGTATGTGGTAGGGATGGACACCATGCAGAAACATAGGATAACATAGCCGCTTCATGGTACAAACATATATTTGGAAGGGCTATTAAACTATCTGCCGGTAACTGCAAAATCCACATTGCAATGTAAAGTCTACCTTCACTGCAAATATAGAAGGATAAAACAGATTCTGCAATTTATCCAGAATTAGTGAAGGAACAACGAAAAACAAATATGTCAACTTGGGCAGTAGCAACATATTCAAGGCTATCACACAGCTTAGTCATGATATCTCAGAGAAGTTCCATTGTTTCAATGCTTTTCTTTCATACCGGTGGTGAGAGTTCACAATCCTTTAATCTTGGGAATAACTCTTTTCTACCACTAGGAGGAGGCAAAGATTCCCAAACCCCAAGAGCTCTATAAAACCCTCCCACCTCATACATACCTCAGTCTTTACTTTGCCTCCACTGGAAGTGGATGAAAAATGAAGATGTGCATTTGATTCTTCAGAGAGAGGGGTTTTCAGTCTATGTTGAGACCCGGTTTCCCCTCAGAGTACATTGCTTGTCAGAGGGATGTATATGGGGAATGGTTTATAATTATTTTTTCACCTCATAGGAAATTGTTTCATAAACCCTCTATTATTGGTTGCAGGGTCTTTTGCCTCCCTTCCATAAGGTGCCATAACCTCTGCTGATATGTTTCATTACTGGTTTGGCTGTCTGCTGCTTGAATGCTAGTGGATGAGTGTCTATTGGTAAGTACTTTTTTAATAACATTTAGACACTTCTGTATTTATCTATTATGGGCATTTTTAAAGATTTTATATATATATATATATATATATATATATATACAGTATATATATATAATATATATTTTCCTAGGACAGATCCATTTTACTATTCACTTGCTGCTTTGTGCGTGTCAGCTTTTTTGGAACGGAGAAACAGTTAAAAAGACTCTTGACCCTAGAGCTAAATATTACCCCAAATTAGCCTCCTCTCTGGTATCCCGTTATTCTCCCAAAAACGGTTAATTAAGAAAAATATAAATGTTACCTAAAAGGTGGTAGCCTAAAAGGTGATGAGAGCGGCGCTTAAAGTGTAAGCAGGGGTTAAGAAAGAAATATCCAGTAAAAAACGCTATCAACTGATTTACAAGTACATTTAATACATATAACAAAATATAACAAAACTAATACAATTAATTGTGATCACAATTTTATAAAACTGAACCACAACAAATATATATTTTTCAGAATCTAAAATTATATCACTTGATAAAAACAACTCAAATGAGTGATGCTAACAAATAGGAGCAATGAGTCTAATAGGATACGTAGAACAATGTATCTGTTCATAGAGTAGTGTATCAGTTCAATGTCCTCTTTTGTTTTTATAGTGAAAATCTTGATATTCAAAAGTTGGTGTTTGCAATATAATGTTCCCAAAGATTTTGAACACAGTGTTGGATTTCTTGTTAATTAGTGTGCACACAAAATGATGTTTTAAAATTGCAGTGGTCTTACTTTCTGAATGCTGGGTTACCGACCTTCAGGGAGCTGTACAATATTGTCCGTTATCTGTATACAGACCTCACATGCCTTCCGTTCTTTCACGTATACCCTCGGTCTCCAAGGTAACCTATCAGATCGCAAGCTTCCTGAGAGCACTGAAATTTAAAAGCTGGTTACTGGAATCCGAAAACCGCTTATCGTAATTTCCTTTTCAGGATTTACCAGATAGTAAAGTTGCTTGTAATCCAATGTTTTTTTCAAGTTTGCAGGAGTCAGATCTACGCGTTTCGGCTCCGGGTCAATTGTTAACCCTTCATTAGGATCCAAAATGTTAAACATTGTATACAATACCACTTTGACATATTCAGACTTTTTGAAACTTCACAAGATCGTGACACAGTAGTTATGTTCAAATACTATTTGATCAGGATTCAACTCCACTTTTATTTTATGACTCGTTTGCTAAATAAATAAATAAATAAATAAATAAATAAATATTTTAACAGTGAATAGAGTTTTGTATAAGGATATTAGTCAATCTTAAAATATAATTCCATAAAATATGTATACAAAACGTATCTAAAATATATATATATATATATAAACAAATATAAAAATAAATTTTTATAATCTATAAAATATACGATTTAAAAGAACAACATTCTATATATCTATATATTTAGTTTTCTCTCGTTAGTTTTGAAATTTCAAAATTAAAAATACTAGTTATTTAAAATATTGCTTAAAAATACTAGAGTTAGATAAACTGATTTAGGTCTAGTTCTGCATTTAACCCATTTAGCGTTAGGGAATTGAAATTAACTATTAGTTCTGCCTCATTATATAGGAGATCTTTATTTTTATTTTTCCCACTGACATTAGCTACTTTTTTTAGACCCTTATAGAGAAGACCATCAGTTTTTTGGTTATGGTGATCTTTAAAATGCTTGGATAATAGGTGGTCTTCATATCCCCATTCAATATTAAGTAAATGTTGCCTAATTCTGTCACGTAGGGGTTGGCTAGTTTGTCCTAAATACTGTTTCTTACAAGGACATTGAATCAGATATACAATATTTGTATCAGAACACCTAATAATATCTCTAATTCTATATTTAAAGTTTGACTAGATGTAACTGTCTTACATTTAGTACTAAACTTACAAGCCTTGCAAGTTAGACAAGGGAAGTAGCCTTCCAGTTTATTTCCTCTAAGGTCCAAAAAGTGATCATCTTTTTTCTTCTTTTTGAATTTACTGGGCGCAAGTATATTTTTTATTTTCAAAGCCTTTCTTTTATTTTAGACACAAACTGGGGTGCAAACCTCGTCCTCTTTAAATGTTTTATCGATTATTTTTTTATTATTTGTGGAGAGGGGGACAAGAATTATTTGAAATTTTTATGGAAGATCTAAATAGTAATTATTGAGGTATTTCCTTTACTCATGAAAGAAATGATACAAGTATAAATTTCTTAGATATTACTAGACAAGAGTCTTAAAACAAAAACATTTTTTAAAAAGGTAGACTCAAATAATTATATACACTCTACAAGTTGTCATCAGGAACAATGGAAACTTAACATCCCTAAGGGCCAATTTCAAGCTAACATTTTAGAAACTAAATTTATTGAAAAAGGATACAACTTAGACCTAATAACAGAGGCTAAGAAATATGTCGAGAAAAAGGATAGAATAGAAATACTATCTAGAAAGAAACCTTAAACAAAAAGTGGTAAGCACTCCAGTATGCTCCTCTCCCCTCTGTGTATCTTCTGAAGTTCTTCGCGTTGCGCTACGTCACTTCCGCTGCCCGGTCCTGCAATGAAAAGGTACCTCCGGGAACTTGAAGCCAGTACGTCCAGTCTGGTGCTAAAAGGAAAGGGTAGGAAAGCTTCACCCACGCCTCCCAAACAAAGTAAATCCAACGGCGAAGTAATCCCAGTACTCCAAGGTAAGGACACACCAGACTCCAATTGAGTAAAAGCAAAGAAGTATTCTTTATTCCAATATTAAGTTCTTAAAAACAGCAGCAATATATCAAATTAGAAGGAAATGGAAGTTCAGGTCAAACATGTTTCGTCTGTAATAACGTAACTTCCTCAATGACCTACAGGATTAGGAACTACCATACATGTTTATATAGGGCAAAAGACACACCCCCTATATATAGGGGGTAGTTATCAAGCAGTCTACTTTTCTGGCTTCGCCGGCCCAATACGCCCGCCTAAGCTCGCCTACCTTCGCCACCGCGGACCTTGAATACGTTCGCCTAAGTTATCAAATAAAGCTGTCAAAAAGCCGCGGGGCGATGAGCAGCGGACTGTGAGAGTTATCACTCATCCGATCTCGCTGCTCTTCGGCTTTTTCCCAGCTTTATTGCTAACCTGTCACTAAGCACTCACACTAAACTACACTGTTCTACCCCCTATACCGGCGTCCCCGGAGCCCCCCGCAACTAAATAAAGTTACTAACCCCTAAACCGCCGGTCCTAGACCCTGCCGCAAGTCTTATAAATGTATTAACCCCTAAACCGCCGCTCCTAGACCCTGCCGCAAGTCTTATAAATGTATTAACCCCTAAACCGCCGCTCCCGGACACCGCTGCCACCTACAGTATACCTAGTAACCCCTATCCTGCCCCCCCATACCGTCGCCCTCTATAATAAAATTATTAACCCCTATCCTGCTGATCCCACACCTCGCCGAAACTAAATAGTTTAACCCCTAAACCGTCGCTCCCTGAACCCGCCGCAACCTATATTAAACCTATTAACCCCTATCCTGCCCCCCTACACCGTTGTCACCTATAATAAATTTATTAACCCCTATCCTGCCCCCCACTACACCACCGCCACTGTAATAAAATTATTAACCCCTAAACCTAAGTCTAACACTAACCCTAACGCCCCCCTAACTTAAATATTAATTAAATAAATCTAAATTATCTTTTTATTATTAACTAAATTAATCCTATTTAAAACTAAATACTTACCTTTAAAATAAACCCTAATATAGCTACAATGTAATTAATAATTATATTCTAGCTATTTTAGGATTTATTTTTATTTTACAGGCAACTTTCAATTTATTTTAACTAGGTACAATAGCTATTAAATAGTTATTAACTATTTAATAGCTTACCTAGCTAAAATAAACTGAAATTTACCTGTAAAATAAATCCTAACCTAAGTTACAATTACACCTAACACTACACTATACTTTAATAAATTATTCCTATTTAAAACTAAATACTTACCTATAAAATAAACCCTAATATAGCTACAATATAAATAATAATTATATTGTAGCTATCTTAGGATTTATATTTATTTTACAGGTAACTTTGTATTTATTTTAGCTAGTTAGAATAGTTATTAAATAGTTATTAACTATTTAATAACTACCTAGCTAAAAGAAATACAAAATTACCTGTAAAATAAATCCTAACCTAAGTTACAATTAAACCTAATACTACACTATCATTAAATTAATTAAATAAACTACCTACAAATAACTACAATTAAATACAATTACATAAACTAACTAAAGTACAAAAAATAAAAAAAACTAAGTTACAAAAAATAAAAAAATAAGTTACAAACATTTTAAAAATATTACAACAATTTTAAGCTACTTACACCTAATCTAAGCCCCCTAATAAAATAACAAACCCCCCAAAATAAAAAAATGCCCTACCCTATTCTAAATTAAATAAAGTTCAAAGCTCTTTTACCTTACCAGCCCTTAAAAGGGCCATTTGTGGGGGCATGCCCCAAAGAAAACAGCTCTTTTGCCTGTAAAAGAAAAATACAACCCCCCACATTAAAACCCACCACCCACATACCCCTAATCTAACCCAAACCCCCCTTACAAAAACCTAACACTAATCCCCTGAAGATCATCCTACCTTGTCTTCACTCAGCCGAGCAGCGATGGAACCGAAGTGGACATCCGGAGCGGAAGAAGTTAATCCTCCAAGCGGCGCTGAAGAAATTTTCCATCCGATGAAGTCATCATCCAGGCGGCGCTGAAGAAGTCTTTGATCCGGCCGATGTCATCTTCCAAGAGGCGCTGAAGATGTCTTCTATCCGGGCGATGTCATCTTCCAAGCCGGGTCTTGAATCTTCCTCCCGCAGACGCGGAACCTCCTTCTTCACCGACGGACTACGACGAATGAAGGCTCCTTTAAGGGACGTCATCCAAGATGGCGTCCCCTCAATTCTGATTGGCTAATAGGATTCTATCAGCCAATCGGAATTAATTTAGGAAAAATCTGATTGGCTGATGGAATCAGCCAATCAGATTGAGCTCGCATTCTATTGGCTGATCGGAATTTAACTTTTATTAGGGGGCTTAGATTAGGTGTAAGTAGCTTAAAATTGTTGTAATATTTGTAAAATGTTTGTAACTTATTTTTTTATTTTTTGTAACTTAGCTTTTTTTATTTTTTGTACTTTAGTTAGTTTATGTAATTGCATTTAATTGTAGTTATTTGTAGGTAGTTTATTTAATTAATTTAATGATAGTGTAGTATTAGGTTTAATTGTAACTTAGGTTAGGATTTATTTTACAGGTAATTTTGTATTTCTTTTAGCTAGGTAGTTATTAAATAGTTAATAACTATTTAATAACTATTCTAACTAGCTAAAATAAATACAAAGTTACCTGTAAAATAAATATAAATCCTAAGATAGCTACAATATAATTATTATTTATATTGTAGCTATATTAGGGTTTATTTTATAGGTAAGTATTTAGTTTTAAATAGGAATAATTTATTAAAGTATAGTGTAGTGTTAGGTGTAATTGTAACTTAGGTTAGGATTTATTTTACAGGTAAATTTCAGTTTATTTTAGCTAGGTAAGCTATTAAATAGTTAATAACTAATAGCTATTGTACCTAGTTAAAATAAATTGAAAGGTACCTGTAAAATAAAAATAAATCCTAAAATAGCTAGAATATAATTATTAATTACATTGTAGCTATATTAGGGTTTATTTTAAAGGTATTTAGTTTTAAATAGGATTAATTTAGTTAATAATAAAAATATTATTTAGATTTATTTAATTAATATTTAAGTTAGGGGGGCGTTAGGGTTAGTGTTAGACTTAGGTTTAGGGGTTAATAATTTTATTACAGTGGCGGCGGCGTAATGGGGGGCAGGATAGGGGTTAATAAATTTATTATAGGTGGCGACGGTGTAGGGGGGGCAGATTAGGGGTTAATAAATTTATTATAGGTGGCGACGGGTTCAGGGAGCAGCGGTTTAGGGGTTAATACATTTATTATAGTTGCGGTGGGCTCCGGGAGCGGCGGTTTAGGGGTTAATATGTATAGAGTAGCTTGCGGTGGGCTCCGGGAGCGGCGGTTTAGGGGGTAATAACTTTATTTAGATGCGGCGGTGTAGGGGGGACAGATTAGAGGTGTTTAGACTCGGGGTATATGTTAGGGTGTTAGGTGCAGACATCTCCCATAGGAATGAATGGGATGTCTGTCAGCAGCGAACTTGTACTTTCGCTATGGTCAGACTCCCATTGATTCCTATGGGATCCGCCACCTCCAGGGGTGGCGGTTTGAAAACCAGGTACGCTGGGCCGTAAAAGTGCAGAGCGTACCTGCTAGTCATTTGATAACTAGCAAAAGTAGTGAGATTGTGCCGGAACATCTGGAGTGACGTAAGAATCGATCTGTGTCGGACTGAGTCCGGCGGATCGAAGCTTACGTCACTAAATTCTACTTTAGCCGGTCTCGAGCCTTTGATAACTAAGGCGAATCAGCCTCGCCATAAATACGCTGCGGAATTCCAGCGTATTTGAGGTTGACGGCTTGATAACTAGGCCCCATAGTATCAGAATTAACCCTTTAATTGTTCAAATGCAGTTTATCTAATATGCATGTTAGAATACCTAATCTTAATGATGGCTACTTGTTGTTTTCTAAATAGATAATACGTGCATAAATATATATAGTTTATAATTTATAATGCTGCTTTTATATCTGGCTATATTATATTTGTGTACATACAATCAGAGGTTTAAGAAGTGGCAGTATGGCTACAGAGAGCTTTGTATTTCAACAATTTGAGGATACAAACATCAACTATGATGATTTTGATGAGGACACAATAGAGAAAGAGGCCAATGAAAATATGGATACTTGATTTTTCAAAATGGAAAAAATATTAAAAGTGGACACTAGATTGGAACTTGACATTAAGACTTTCCTGATATACGAAAAGTTTCTACATATTTCAAGGGGCTTGCGAATACGCTAATTTCCATCTTTTGAAGTAACCAACAGTACTTTTATTGCAAAATGGAATGATATTCTTACAAATTGCTCATTGGCTTTAATGGATCTTTTGATTGAATATAAAAATGAACAAAAAGTGGATCTTAATAACGAAATTAAAAAGATCCCGGAATATATAAGACCATTTGCAGCCAATGAGGATTTTAAGAAATATGATGAAAAAATCAGATGTATAATTCGTGAGTTTAAAGAGAATATGTGGAAGTTTAAAAAAGTAAAGATCTCTAGGGACAAACAAGATTATGAGAATAACAGTGTATAAGTGGGCACATATGGGAAGTAGAAATAAATTTAGGAGAACACAATATAACAAATTACCAAAAAAAGTCACATTCAGTGACCAAGATACTGATTATGACTACAACTCCTCAAATTTTGACAGTGCAGGGGAAGAAAGAGCAGATACAAATACGGCTACATCATTTGTTTTACAAACTGATACTATCCCCAATATAAATGAATCCACTGTGTCAAAAAACGGGGAGGGTATAGTCAGGAACAGAGTAAAGGACAAAAAAGAAAAGCAAGAAGAAGTAGGAGAAAAGGGAAAGAAAAAACATATATAACACAGGAGAAACACCACAGATATCCCAAAAGACAGAGACAGGGTCAGGAGAGGAAATACATTTAGAAAATTTGAATGTCATTAATCTATCTGATTATCAATTAACCAAAACCCAAGAAAACATAATTTATGTAAGAACTTACCTGATAAATTCATTTCTTTCATATTAGCAAGAGTCCATGAGCTAGTGACGTATGGGATATACATTCCTACCAGGAGGGGCAAAGTTTCCCAAACCTTAAAATGCCTATAAATACACCCCTCACCACACCCACAAATCAGTTTAACGAATAGCCAAGAAGTGGGGTGATAAGAAAAAAGTGCGAAAGCATATAAAATAAGGAATTGGAATAATTGTGCTTTATACAAAAAAATCATAACCACCACAAAAAGGGTGGGCCTCATGGACTCTTGCTAATATGAAAGAAATGAATTTATCAGGTAAGTTCTTACATAAATTATGTTTTCTTTCATGTAATTAGCAAGAGTCCATGAGCTAGTGACGTATGGGATAATGACTACCCAAGATGTGGATCTTTCCACGCAAGAGTCACTAGAGAGGGAGGGATAAAATAAAGACAGCCAATTCCTGCTGAAAATAATCCACACCCAAAATAAAGTTTAATGAAAACATAAGCAGAAGATTCAAACTGAAACCGCTGCCTGAAGTACTTTTCTACCAAAAACTGCTTCAGAAGAAGAAAACACATCAAAATGGTAGAATTTAGTAAAAGTATGCAAAGAGGACCAAGTTGCTGCTTTGCAAATCTGATCAACCGAAGCTTCATTCCTAAACGCCCAGGAAGTAGAAACTGACCTAGTAGAATGAGCTGTAATCCATTGAGGCGGAGTTTTACCCGACTCGACATAGGCATGATGAATTAAAGATTTCAACCAAGATGCCAAAGAAATGGCAGAAGCTTTCTGGCTCTTTCTAGAACCAGAAAAGATGAAAAATAGACTAGAAGTCTTTCGGAAAGACTTAGTAGCTTCAACATAATATTACAAAGCTCTAACAACATCCAAAGAATGCAATGATTTCTCCTTAGAATTTTTAGGATTAGGACATAATGAAGGAACCACAATTTCTCTACTAATGTTGTTAGAATACACAACCTTAGGAAAAAATTCAAAAGAAGTTCGCAACACCGCCTTATCCTGATGAAAAATCAGAAAAAGGAGACTCACAAGAAAGAGCAGATAATTCAGAGACTCTTCTGGCAGAAGAGATGGCCAAAAGAAACAAAACTTTCCAAGAAAGAAGTTTAATGTCCAAATGAATGCATGGGTTCAAAAGGAGGAGCTAGAAGAGCCCCCAGAACCAAATTCAAACTACAAGGAGGAGAAATTGACTGAATGACAGGTTTTATACGAACCAAGTCTTGTACAAAACAATGAATATCAGGAAGATTAGCAATCTTTCTGTGAAAAAGAACAGAAAGGGCAGAGATTTGTCCTGTCAAGGAACTTGCGGACAAACCTTTATCTAAACCATCCTGAAGAAACTGTAAAAAAATTCTCGGAATTCTAAAAGAATGCCAGGAAAAATGATGAGAAGACACTAAGAAATATAAGTCTTCCAGACTCTATAATATATCTCTCTAGATACAGATTTACGAGCCTGTAACATAGTATTAATCACAGAGTCAGAGAAACCTCTTTGACCAAGAATCAAGCGTTCAATCTCCATACCCTTAATTTTAAAGATTTGAGATCCTGATGGAAAAAAGGACCTTGCGACAGAAGGTCTGGTCTTAACGGAAGAGCCCACGGTTGGCAAGAGGCCATCCGAAAAAGAATCCGTCCATGCTGGAGCTACCAGCAGAACAAACGAGCATTCCTTCAGAATCTTGGAGATTACTCTTGGAAGAAGAACTAGAGGCGGAGAGATATAGGCAGGATGATACTTCCAAGGAAGTGATATTGCATTCACTGCCTCCGCCTGAGGATCCCGGGGTCTGAACAGATACCTGGGAAGTTTCTTGTTTAGATGAGAAACCATCAGATCTATTTCTGGAAGTTCCCACATTTGAACAATCTGAAGAAATACCTCTGGGTGAAGAGACCATTCACCCGGATACAACGTTTGATGACTGAGATAATCCGCTTCCTAATTGTCTATACCTGGGAAATGAACCGCAGAGATTAGACAGGAGCTGGATTCCGCCCAAACCAGAATTCGAGATACTTCTTTCATAGCCAGAGGACTGTGAGTCCCTCCTTGATGATTGATGTATGCCACAGTTGTGACATTGTCTGTCTGAAAACAAATGAACGACTCTCTCTTCAGAAGAGGCCAAGACTGAAGAGCTCTGAAAATTGCACGGAGTTCCAAAATATTGATCGGTAATCTCACCTCCTGAGATTCCCAAACCCCTTGTGCCGTCAGAGACCCCCACACAGCTCCCCAACCTGTAAGACTTGCATCTGTTGAAATTACAGTCCAAGTCGGAAGAACAAAAGAAGCCCCCTGAACTAAACGATGGTGATCTGTCCACCACGTCAGAGAGTGTCGTACAATCGGTTTTAAAGATATTAATTGAGATATCTTTGTGTAATCCCTGCACCATTGGTTCAGCATACAGAGCTGAAGAGGTCGCATGTGAAAATGAGCAAAGGAGATTGCGTCCGATGCAGCAGTCATAAGACCTAAAATTTCCATGCATAAGGCTACCAAAGGGAATGATTGTGACTGAAGGTTTTGACAAGCTGATATCAATGTTAGACTTCTCTTGTCTGACAAAGACAGAGTCATAGACACTGAATCTACCTGGAAACCTAAAAAGGTTACCCTTGTCTGAGGAATCAATGAACTTTTTGGTAAATTGATCCTCCAACCATGATCTTGAAGAAACAACACAAGTCGTTTCGTATGAGATTCTGTTAAATGTGAAGACTGAGCAAGTACCAAGATATCGTCCAAATAAGGAAATACCAATACCCTGTTCTCTGAATATAGACAGAAGGGCACCGAGAACCTTTGTAAAAATTCTTGGAGCTGATGCTAAGCCAAACGGTAGAGCCACAAAACTGGTAATGCTTGTCTAAAAAAGAGAATCTCAGAAACTAAAAGTGATCTGGATGAATCGGAATATGCAGATATGCATCCTGTAAATCTATTGTAGACATATAATGCCCTTGCTGAACAAAAGGCAGGATAGTCCTTACAGCTACCATCTTGAATGTTGGTATCCTTACATAACGATTCAATATTGATAGATCCGGAACTGGTCTGAAGGAATTGACCTTCTTTGGTACAATGAAGAGATAGAATAAAACCACAGCCCCTGTTCCAGAACTGGAACTGGCATAATTACTCCAGCCAACTCTAGATCTGAAACACATTTCAGAAATGCTTGAGCCTTTGCTGGGTTTACTGGGACACGGGAAAGAAAAAAATCTCTTTGCAGGAGGCCTTAACTTGAAGCCAATTCTGTACCCTTCTGAAACAATGTTCTGAAACCAGAGATTGTGAACGGAATTGATCCAAATTTCTTTGAAAAGAACGTAAACTGCCCCATACCAGCTAAGCTGGAATGAGGGCCGCTCCTTCATGGGGACTTAGGAGCTGGCTTTGGGTTTCTTTAAGGCTTGGATATATTCCAAAGTGAAGAAGGTTTCCAAACTGATACCGCTCCTGAGGATGAAGGATCAGGCTTTTGTTCCTTGTTGTGATGAAAGGAACGAAAACAATTATTAGACCTAAATTTACCTCCGATTTTTTATCCTGTGGTAAAAAAGTTCCCTTCCTTCCAGTAACAGTTGAGATAAAAGAATCCAACTGAGAACCGAATAATTTATTACCCTGGAAAGAAAGGGATAGCAAAGTTGACTTAGAAGACATATCAGCATTCCAAGTTTTAAGCCATAAAGCTCTTCTAGCTAAAATAGTTAGAGACATATACCTGACATCAATTCTAATGATATCAAAGATGGCATCATAAATAAAATAATTAGCATGTTATAGAATAATAATGCTATGAGAATTATGATCTGTTACTTGTTGCGCTAAAGCTTCTAACCAAAAAGTTGAAGCTGCAGCAACATCCGCTAAAAATATATCAGGAGTAGAGACAGCCCCATTAACCTTAGGGATTTTGTCCCAAACTCTAATCTGTCAGATGGCACAGGATATAATTGCTTAAAACGTTTTAAAAGGAGTAAATGAATTACCCAAATTATTCCATTCCCTGGAAATTACTTCAGAAATAGCATCAGGGACAGGAAACACTTCTGGAATAACTACAGGAGATTTAAAAACCTTATTTAAACGTTTAGTTTTAGTATCAAGAGGACCAGAATCCTCTATTTCTAATGCAATTAATACTTCTTTAAATAAAGAACGAATAAATTCCATCTTGAACAAATACAAAGATTTATCAGCATCAACCTCTGAGACAGAAACCTCTGAACCAGAAGAACCATTATCAGTATCAGAATGATGATGTTCATTTAAAAATTCATCTGAAAAAAGAGAAGTTTTAAAAGACTTTTATGTATACTAGAAGGAGAAATAACAGACATAGCCTTCTTAATGGATTTAGAAACAAAATCTCTTATGTTATCAGGAACACTCTGAGTATTAGATGTTGACGGAACAGCAACAGGTAATGTAACAGTACTAAAGGAAATTATTATTTTTTTTTATTTTTATTTTTATTTTTTTAAATTTTCAAAAGAGCTTTATTTTGGTACTTTATGCATACACGTCATTGGTTAAATGTGCACATCATAAATTCAAGCTGTTACATTAAAATGCTTCATCACAGTAAACCATTATAAAAACTGTAAAAAGGTGTGAAATATAGACATGTACATTCGCTTCATCGCTTGCGGACACCTTCTAAATTCAGTGTATGCTATAACTGTTCCCTTATATCTAGTTATACAGACCACTCTTGGATCCGAGATAAATACCTATGAGAACAGTGTTGAGTATATCTAAAGATGTGAGGAGGAGCTGAGGGATAAAGAAAATCAACAATTACAATACAACCAAAGCAGGCTATTGGGTAACACCAGGCTTATGTGCCTTAAGGCTATATCAGACATGTATATTTCAAAAATGATTCCCGTATTTGCTGGTGTTTGGTATGGGGTAATTGAGTTACTAACAAATAATTATGGGAATATTATATAAAAAAAAACTGAGATCGGGGGACTAAGATGACATATCTTGTTCGTGCGCTTAGATGAGTGAATGTGCATCTAGGGGGCATTAGTATGTGCATAGATATTATATTTCAGATTAGCTCCTCTCTATATATATTTTAGGGTGTATCTAGGTCACCAGCATGCCTGCCCCGTGATTGCATAAGCCACCAACCCCCAGATAGCGTCATGATACAGATGGTATGTTTTAATAATATATGTGAGCCATTAATCTTTTCTCACGCTGAACCACAAAGTATTTTTTTTTTTTTTTTTTTTTTTTTAAAAAAGACATGTAACCAAGCAAACACACCTTGTCAAATATATGCATATCAATAAGCTCAATACATTTCAGAAACTATTAACATTAACTTGAACACCTCCATCTTAGTTTTATTAATGTCCATTTAGCGTGTCTTTAGGCAGAGGTGTTCTTCCTTATACCCTGGGACTTTGCTGGCTTACTCCACTCATTTAATTAACAAACCGGCTTTTTAACGATAAAACTATTGCTAATTCATCCCCAGATCAGAGAGAGGGAGAGTGAGGACAAATAAGGGGCATATCTTAACTAAGATTTAAATGTCAAACGTTTCAACAAGTCATAAGGAAAAGTTAGTCATAACTGCTATAAAGTTACCAGTGTCCATTTTATGTGGCTTTAGCTGAAGGGGTATGTTGCAGTGAAGGGCAAAACCGGCCACATGCTGGTTGAGGGGAGCGTCTGTCCTCTACCCCTCTCCTTTCTTCGGGTTATGACCGGACATGTGTGGGCAGGAGAAGTTTTGCCAGGCACTAGTATGAGATAGGATTGTGGGTCTCCTCGCCATCTGGTCTGGCAGCTGCATTGCCGATAGTAATAAATTGCACAGTCCTGCCGTCTTATCTGCCGTGATGTATGTCATCTTTCTCTTGTTTGCCCGGGGGCGCGGGGTCTCCGTCAGGGGCATCCCTTGAGGCTGGGCAGTATGTTCACTATGCTTCCTAGGAGTGCCGGTAAGAGGAGACAAAAGCTGTGAGAGAGGTTTCGCTATCAGCTCCCTTTGAATGCAGGCTCCCTGTGATGGCGGGTGGCCATGTTGGTTTTGTGAAGTGCTTGTTTGAGTCGGTGGCATTATATCAAGTACGTTCTCTGTTTCTGGAGACTTGTGTGAGCTTTTTTGTATGCGCTGTATCAGATAGTCATATGGCGCCCTGTCCATCAAGTTTTGCATGAGTAGTTCCAATTTCCATAAGTGGTTGTCAGGCTTCTGCATATGTCTCGCTTCTGCCATGTCTATGATATCAGACTTCTTCCGAGCGTGGCGGGAGGGGGAAGAGAGATGATCAATGGGCGCAGATGTTGCTGTCCCCCGGTGCAACTTGTTTTCCCGTTTTTAGTGCGCGGTGAAGAAATTTCAGCAAGTCGGAATCTACCGACAGCGCTGATACCCCGTTTCTTCTCAGGGGGGGAGGTGTATGCCTGACAATGGGCCGCCGCCCTAGGCCTTCTTTTTCCGATCTGATTCTCAGGGGTCATAAAAGCACACAAGGATTTAAATGCCGGGTCACAATCAGTGACAGTGTGAAGCCTTAATGTAATGTGATTTTAATCTTGCTGCAATTATCAATAATCGGCGGATTATCAGTTTTTCTGCCGGAGCATTCAGAAGATGCGTCCTCACCAGAACGCTGCACGGACACGCCCCCACTAAAGGAAATTTTATCTGCATTAACAAGTTTGTCATAACATTTAATACAAACAACAGCTGAAGGAACAGATACCAAAAGTGATACACTTAGCTTTGGTAGCTCCAGCACCGGGCAGCGATTTTCCTGAAGTATCTTCTGACTCATCTTGCGATATGTAATAGAAAAAACAACATATAAAGCAAAATTGATCAAATTCCTTAAATGACAGTTTCAGGAATGTGAAAAAAATGCCAGTGAACAAGCTTCTAGCAACCAGAAGCAATAAATAATGAGACTTAAATAATGTGGAGACAAAAGTGACGCCCATATTTTTTTCAAAAATGACGCCACATCCGGAACGCCGACACTTTTGACGCAAAAGAACGTCAAAAAATGACGCAACTTCCGGCGACACGTATGACGCCGGAAACAGAAAAAAAATTTGCGCCAAAAAAGTCCGCGCCAAGAATGACGCAATAAAATGAAGCATTTTCAGCCCCCGCGAGCCTAACAGCCCACAGGGAAAAAGTCAATTTTTTTAAGGTAAGAAAAAATTATTGATTCAAATGCATTATCCCAAATATGAAACTGACTGTCTGAAAATAAGGAATGTTGAACATCCTGAGTCAAGGCAAATAAATGTTTGAATACATATATTTAGAACTTTATAAAAAAGTGCCCAACCATAGCTTAGAGTGTCACAGAAAATAAGACTTACTTACCCCAGGACACTCATCTACATGTTTGTAGAAAGCCAAACCAGTACTGAAACGAAAATCAGCAGAGGTAATGGTATATATATAAGAGTATATCGTCGATCTGAAAAGGGAGGTAAGAGATGAATCTCTACGACCGATAACAGAGAACCTATGAAATAGACCCCGTAGAAGGAGATCATTGTATTCAAATAGGCAATACTCTCCTCACATCCCTCTGACATTCACTGCACGCTGAGAGGAAAACCGGGCTCCAACCTGCTGCGGAGCGCATATCAACGTAGAATCTAGCACAAACTTACTTCACCACCTCCATAGGAGGCAAAGTTTGTAAAAACTGATTTGTGGCTGTGGTGAGGGGTGTATTTATAGGCATTTTAAGGTTTGGGAAACTTTGCCCCTCCTGGTAGGAATGTATATCCCATACGTCACTAGCTCATGGACTCTTGCTAATTACATGAAAGAAAAAGTGTTATCATTAGGTTTAAATTTTTCACCTACTAGTCATTTTAACTTGTTCAGAACAATGGTAGATGTCAATAAATTTGTAAGATCACTTGTTTTGAAAACACAGGAGTTATGACAGAAACTATTGAAATAGATCAGGATGTGAACATTAGACATGATCTAGACTTCAATTTTCAGGATGTTTGCACTGAATTACAGTTGGTGTCCCTTCATACTGAGAGCGATTATATAATTCATGAGATTGATAACAGTAAACTAGATTTAGCTAAATTTAAGCAGGTCTAGTTTTTATCCTGTTAATTCCAGAACCAATGCTGTTGAAGTGTTTCAGAAAACTGTTGAGAATGAATTTACACGTTTGAATTAGAATATTAACAGAAAAAATGACTCTTAAAAACAATCTCAACAAAAGAATATGAGGCACTTAAACAGCTTGAATCTGAAAAGACAATTGTGATTCGCAATTCAGATAAGGGCGGAAATGTAGTTCTACTTAAACGGGATGACTATATTAAAGAAGCGAATAGACAGTTGGGTGACAATGAGGTTTATGAGTTATTAACCACAGACCCTACTTTTAAATATAGAAAATTAATCTACTCTATAGTGGATAGTGCACTTAACAGTGGAGTAATTACAGAGAAAAATGCAGAATATCGTAGGGTGGATCACCCTGTAACGGCTATATTCCACTATTTACCAAAGGTACATAAAGATCCTATTATGCCTCCAGGACGTCCTATTATTGCAGGCATTGATTCTTTAAATGAACCTTTGAGTGAAATAGTGGATACATAGCTACAACCACTTGTAAAAAATCTTAAAAGCTATATACATGACACCACAGATTTAATTACTCAGGTGGAAAAGGTTGGCTGGCAACACTCCTATTGTTTTCTTACGGTGGATATGGTGTCATTGTACACCTCTATCCCACACC
Source organism: Bombina bombina (assembly GCF_027579735.1). Taxonomy (NCBI): domain Eukaryota; kingdom Metazoa; phylum Chordata; class Amphibia; order Anura; family Bombinatoridae; genus Bombina; species Bombina bombina. The sequence goes on along the minus strand of NC_069499.1, from coordinate 1,323,396,821 downwards.
AGCAGGGATTACAAGTCATTGATTTCTTTTTGGAGATGTACTCAGGTTATAAGAATAATGTCAAGGAATTCATTATGAGATCCATTGAGTACCTTCTGACTCATAATTTCTTTTTGTTTGAGGGTGAGTTCTATCTCCAAAAGCGTGGAACAACCATGGGAGCAAAGTTTGCTCCTACATATGCCAACCTATATTTAGGTTGGTGGGAGCTGTTCCACATTTTTTGGAGATGGGAACGCTTTCAGAGACAATATACGTTATTACGGCAGATATATAGATGACCTGCTGTTTGTATGGGAATCTGACGATCTAAATGATCTGCAAGAATTTTTGAAGTATATCAAACATAATAATATGAATCTAGATTTTACTTTGGAGTTTTCTAGGACATCCATTCCATATCTGGATGTGATGCTTAAAACTAATGAATTAAATACTGATGTTATAGTCAGCTTGTATAGAAAACCTACAGCGGGTAACACTATTCTTAATGCAAGATCTTGTCTTATGGCTATACCAAAAAGTCAGTATACGAGGGTAAAGAGGAATTGCACCTCAGCTGATGATTATAATATATATTCAAACGAAATCACACAGAGGTTTCTTAACAGAGGCTATAATGCAGCACAGCTAGACAGTGCAAAGAAACAGGTTGATAGTATGGATAGGAACTCCATACTGAAGTATAAAAAGAAGAATAAAAAAACAACCAAAAAGTATGATAAAAAACATTTTTTATTACTACTTATAGCAGAGAGTACAGTTAAATATGTAATATTATCAAGAGTGCATTACCTATTTTGAGAACTGATAATATTATGAGTGAAATTATAGACTCAGGCCTCACATTTGTAAGTAGAAAATCAAGAACACTGGGAAATATGTTGTCGCCTTCCATGTTACCCTCAGAAAACAAAAAGAATTGGCTAAGTAAAAAACCAGGATACCACAGATGTGGCAGTGGGAGATGTAAAACATGCTCCTATATCATTCTTGGTGAGAAGTTTAGGTCGCAGGATGAATCCAAGGTTTATAATATTAAACAGTATATTAACTGTAATACCAAATATGTAGTATATTTGTTGACATGCAGGGGCTGTGGAAAGAAGTATATAGGTCATACGACCAGATGTCTTAAGGATAGATTTCTGGAGCACTTAAGAGCAATTTATGATCCAGAATCAACTACACCCATAGCCCAGCATTTCCACAAATTTCATGCATCAAATAGCTCTTTATTGCAAGTACAGGGCATTGAACATGTACCTAGACATCCCAGAGGGGGTAATAGAATTAGATCATTAAAACAACAGGAAGTTCTTTGGATCTTCACTTTGGGAACTAGGATCCCTATAGGCCTGAACAGCGAATGGGATGTGAAATTATTTGTCGATTAAAGATCAAGTTTGTTTGGGTTTAAACATTGCATTATTAATTAATTGATTATTATGAATGGGTTAAAAAAACTTCCAGACTAAAAATGTTATGACTGGAATATGGTAATCATGTAAATAATGTATATAATATATATAATGTCTATTCCAATCTTGTATTCCTCTTTTCTCTTTTTGGTTCTAGGGAAAATCATGTATATTAGATGCATATAAAATAGTTCTCATTGAATTATGTGCATATATATGTTTTTTATTCAGTAAACTGCAAGGAATTATATATGAAATATATATATAGAATGTTGTTCTTTTAAATCGTATATTTTATAGATTATAAAAATGTATTTTTATATTTGTTTATATATATATATATATATATATATATATATATATATTTTTTAGATACGTTTTGTATAGATATTTTATGGAATTATATTTTAAGATTGACTAATATCCTTATACGAAACGCTATTCACTGTTAAAATATTTATCTATTTATTTTTTTATTTATTTAGCAAACGAGTCATAAAATAAAAGTGGAGTTGAATCCTGACCAAATAGTATTTGAATATGACTACTGTGTCAAGATCTTGTGAAGTTTCAAAAAGTCTGAATATGTCATAGTGGTATTGTATACAATGTTTAACATTTTGGATCCTAATGAAGGGTTAACAATTGACCCGGAGCTAAATGGTATAAATTGCCCGCAAAAAGAAAGTGGAGTCATCTTGATAAAGGCTCCTAACCGAGCCGAAATGAATCTGACTCCTGCAAACTTGAAAAAAACATTGGATTACAAACACCTTTACTATCTGGTAAAGCCTGAAAAGGAAATTACGATAAGCGGTTTTTGAATTCCAGTAACCGGCTTTTAAATTTCAGTGCTCTCAGGAAGCTTGCAATCTGATAGGTTACCTTGGAGACTGAGGGTGAACGTGAAAGAACGGAAGGCATGTGAGGTCTGTATACAGCTAACGGACAATATTGTGCAGCTCCCTGAAGGTCGGTAACCCAGCATTCAGAAAGTAAGACCATTGCAATTTTAAAACATTATCATTTTGTGTGCACACTAATCAACAAGAAATCCAACACTGTGTTCCAAATCTTTGGGAACATTATATTGCAAACACCAACTTTTGAATATAAAGATTTTCACTATAAAAACAAAAGAGGACATCAATCTGATACACTACCCTATGAACAGATACATTGTTCTACGTATCCTATTAGACTCATTGCTCTTATTTGTTAACATCACTCATTTGAGTTGTTTTTATCAAGTGATATAATTTTAGATTCCGAAAAATAGATATTTTTTGTGGTTTAGTTTTATAAAATTTTGATCACAATTAATTTTATTATTTTTGTTATATTTTATTATATGTATTAAATGTACTTGTAAATCAGTTGATAGCGTTTTTTTACTGGATATTTCTTTCTTAACCCCTGCTTACACTTTAAGCGCCGCTCTCATCAACTTTTAGGCTACCACCTTTTAGGTAACATTTATATAGCTTTTTTGGAATGCTTAGTTTTCTTTCCTATTTTTCAATTACTATTGGGAATATCACTCCTGGCCAGCAGGAGGAGGCAAAGAGCACCACAGCAAGCTGTTAAAGGGACACTGAACCCAAATTCTTTCTTTTGTGATTCAGATAGAGCATGACATTTTAAGCAACTTTCTAATTTACTCTTATTATCAAATGTTCTTCATTCTCTTGGTATCTTTATTTGAAATGCAAGAATTTAAGTTTAGATGCCGGCCTATTTTTGGTGAACAACCTGGGTTGTCCTTGCTGATTGGTGGATAAGTTCATCCACCAATAAAAAAGTGCTATCCAGAGTTCTGAACCCAAAAAAAGCTTAGATGCCTTCTTTTTCAAATAAAAATAGCAAGAGAACGAAGAAAAATTGATAATAGGAGTAAATTAGAAAGTTGCTTAAAATTACATGCTCTATCTGAATCACAAAAGAAAAAAATATGGTTCAGTGTCCCTTTAAGTATCACTCCCCCTCCCACAAACCCCAGTCATTCTCTTTGCCTTAATGCATGGATGATGTGAAGTTTTGGTGTCTGAAGAATATTGGATGTCTTATTTGCAAGCAAGTTTTCATTTCTTACGGCTAGACTACGAGTTTTGTGGTAACAGGGGTGTGGTGCTAATTTGCAGCTTATTCTCACCGCTCACTTACCTACAGCGCTGGTATTACGGGTTTTTATCAACCCGGCGTTAACAGGCAAGAAGTGAGCGTAGAGCAAAATTGAGCTCCACACCGCACTCCAATACCAGCGCTGCTTAAGTGAGCGGTGAGCTGGTTATACATGCTCGTGCACGATTTTCCCATAGACATCAATAGGGAGAGCCGGCTAAGAAAAAGTCTAACACCTGCAAAAAAGCAGCGTAAAACTCAGTGACGCAGCCCCATTGATTCCTATGAGGAAACACATTTTATGTTTGCACCTAACATCCTAACATAAACCCGAGTCTAAACACCCCTAATCTTACACTTATTAACCCCTAATCTGCGCCCCCTACATCGCTGACACCTTCATTATATTTATTAACCCCTAATCTGCCACCCCTAACATCGCCGCCACCTACATACATTTATAAACCCCTAAACCTAAGTCTAACCCTAACACCCCCTAACTTAAATATAATTTAAATAAATCTAAATAAAATTCCTATCTATACCTAAATTATTCCTATTTAAAACTAAATACCTATAAAATAAACCCTAAACTAGCTACAATATAACTAATAGTTACATTGTATCTAGCTTAGGGTTTATTTTTATTACATGGGTGTGATTAAAAGATGCTACACTCAGTCTCTCAAATGCTGATCCCAAAAAAAGTGTACTAACCTCAAATATACACCCAAATAAATGGAAAAAAGGGGGATTACGGGATAGTGCTAAAATAGCTGAGAGATAAAGATAAGGGGACCCAATTGGGAGCGTTAGCAGTACCAATTTTGGAAAAATGGCAATCAATGTAGCCAAGATAAATATGTGAGCCAAATGTATTTGGAGTGACCACAGTACGATAATAACTGAAAATATTACTCAAATAGAGGATTAAACTATAAATTGAAATAGTCTAAGTAGCACAATGGATAATATATATTTCTCTCAAAAGAACTGAGACCTAAATGGTTGAATAATGTGCATAAATGACTGAAAGCTAGTTTAAAATGAAACCTTTCATAACAAGCAAAACCTATAAAATACTACAAATGATCTAGAAAAAATATGTCTGATAAAATGTAATATATAAAACACCCAAGAATTACATAAATAACATAATTTTACTACATGCAATGTTAAAACTAGATGCCGGCATCAATAAAATAAATCGTGGCTAAGAAATATTGCTTCACAAATGTTGAAGCACAAACTAGGTATAGTTAAGTACAATGTATTAACAATATATAGAAATATATTATAATGTGCACATAAAATATAACAAATTAATTGTCAACCCGTTACAGATGAATTCTAAATAGCTTCCGGTATATTGTTATTAACAACTCAGTACTATGTATCAAACGAGTAGTCTCGTATATAAGTCATCAAAGTTCAGGTTTGCCCTGTATAGCCTAATGTCCACCAGGACAGAGTTCTAAATGTCAGTGGAGTCACTGATACGAGTACCTGATGCTTTCTCCATTTGGTAAGTCTCCGTGCTGTAATCCGTGCAGTGTTTTAGATCCTCAGCGTGTGAGACAAACAATTGAAACAATGTTTCCTTGCTAGTGATGAATAGGTTCCGGTTGAAAGTTCGGAGTAGTTCCGTTGGATGTACTGGAGGCAATGTTTTTACCCCAATATTAGAAGGAACAATCACTTAGGTTGGTTCGTGAAAGTAGGTCCTGGGACAGGGATTATACATATGGAGACTATTCAAATTGAAAGAATAGCTCGATGTACCTGCCCACCTGCCCTATCTACTCACAATACAACACCAATAAATTAGTTTGTATCCAAAATTAGCAGAGTAAGCAAATCTACGCGTTTCAGCCGCCAGGGGCCTTTATTAAGATGCTTACTAAATCCGTTGTCCAATTTAAATAGCAGCTGTTCTGTGTTCATTGGATTGAATCTGACCTATAGGATTTGATCAATTTGTTATACAATGTAGATGTTACAGTTCACAAAAGGATGTAAAACTATGTTTATATATATGTCTACAATATCAAAACCCTAACAGAATTTGCAATCATTTATATATTGTGAAAAAAATAAAAACAATAGTGGATTTTTCTTGTGCAATGTATCTTATTTGAGACGCTTAAAAATCGAAAAAGAGAAGTGGAGTGGAGGACCACTTTTGCCCATCTGGAGGACCACTTCTGCCGGCTTCGTTGAGGACTTCTTGCCACTTGGATGAAGACTTCTCCCGGTAAGTGGATCTTCGGGGGTTAGTGTTTAGATTTTTTAAGGGTGTATTGGTTGAGTTTTATTTTTAGGTTAGGGCCTTGGGCAGCAATAGAGCTAAATGCCCTTTTAAGGGCAATGCCCATCCAAATGCCCTTTTCAGGGCAATGGGGAGCTTAGTTTTTTTAATTAGGGTTTTATTTGGGGGGTTGGTTGTGTGGGTGGTGGGTTTTACTGTTGGGGGGTTGTTTGTATTTCTTTTTCAGGTAAAAGAGTTGATTTCTTTGGGGCAATGCCCTGCAAAAGGCCCTTTTAAGGGTTATTGATTGTTTAGTTTAGGCTAGGGTTTTTTTTTATTTTGGGGGAGCTTATTTTATCTTGATAGGGCTCTTAGATTAGGTGTAATTAGTTTAAATATCTTGTAATTTGTTTTTTATTTTCTGTAATTTAGTGTTTTTTTGTAATTTAGCTAATTGTATTTAATTTATTTAATTGTATTTAATTTAGGTAAGTTATTTAATTGTAGTGTAGTGTTAGGTGTTAGTGTTAATTAGGTTAGGTTTTATTTTACATGTAAATTTGTATTTATTTTAGCTAGGTAGTTATTAAATAGTTAATAACTATTTAGTAACTATTCTACCTAGTTAAAATAAATACAAACTTGAATGTAAAATAAAAATAAACCCTAAGATAGCTACAATGTAACTATTAGTTATATTGTAGCTAGCTTTGGGTTTATTTTATAGGTAAGTATTTAGTTTTAAATAGGAATAATTTAGGTAATGATAGGAATTTTATTTAGATTTATTTAAATTATATTTAATTTTAAAGGGTTAATAAATTTAGAATAGTGGCAGCGACATTGGGGACGGCAGATTAGGGGTTAATAAATGTAGGTAGGTGGCGGCAATGTTGGGGGCAGCAGATTAGGGGTTAATAATATTTAACTAGTGTTTGCGATGCGGGAGTGTTGCGGTTCAGGCGTTAATATGTTTATTCTAGAGGCGGCGATGTCCGGAGCGGCAGATTAGGGGGTTAATAATTTTATTTTAGTGTTTGCGATGCGGGAGGGCTTCAGTTTAGGGGTTAATAGGTAGTTTATGGGTGTTAGTGTACTTTTTAGCACTTTAGTTATGAGTTTTATGCTACAGCTATAACTACTGACTTTAAAATGCGTTAGGAATCTTGGGTTAGGACCTGATAACGCTGCTATTTTACCTTAATGCAAAACTTGTAATCTAGCCGTTAGTAAAGATTGGGTCTAGCTGTACTCCACGTTAGTCTCTTCAGTTGGGCAGTGGTGACTTTAAAGCAGTTAGGAACTTGTAAGGTGGGCCTTGCTGCGTTTTCCTAACATTTTGCTACCCTAATATAGAAAGCCAGAGTAGGTTTACTCTTTCTTTTCGACAGGTCTCTGTGAGGAACTGTGTCCTCTCATACCTTGTGGACTGTCTACATGCCGGACAGCGGATTTGGCAGATAAGTGCCTCTTCTTCCAGGTGGGGAGATTATGCACTAAAATGATTAGCATGCATTTTTCAATTGGGACTTAGATAATCCTGGGGTCAGGATTTTACTGGCATGGGGCAGGCACTGTAATGCATGTGTGAGAACTAGTTTACCCGGTTTGGTGATGTAAGGGTTAATGTGTACATTGTGGGCTGAATTATCCGCAGACCATTTCTACTTTGATTGTGGAGTAGGGTCCACACCTGCGGTGTGTATTACCACTGTGACAAGTGCAGCATCCAATTGGTTCGATGCCTTACCTGATTCTCTTCAGGTAGAGACTTCTTTGGATGAGATCCAAGACAGAATTAAGGCTCTTAAGCTAGCCAGTTCCTTTATTTCTGATGCTATTCTGCAGGTTGTGCGACTGGGAGCAAAGACTTCTAGTTTCGCTGTTCTAGAGCATTGTGGTTGAAGTCTTGGTCGGCGAATGTTTCCTCTAAGGTCAAGCTTCTGGTGATTCCTTACAAGGGTAAGACCTTGTTTGGACCTGGTCTGGCAGAAATAATTTCTGATATCACAGGTGGGAAAGGGTCTTTCCTACCGCAGGATAAGAAGAATAGACCTAAAGGACGTCAAAGTAATTTTCGTTCCTTTCGTAGCTTCAAAGGAAAGTAGTCCCCTTCTTCTTCCAAACAGAAGCAGTCCAAATCTTCTTGGAGACCCAATCAGTCTTGGAAAAAGGGGAAAGTGTCTAAGAAACCCACAGCTGACCCCAAATCAGCATGAAGGGTTTGCCCTGATACGAGCTCAGATCAGGTGGGAGGCAGACTTTTTCAGTTTTCTCAAGCTTGGTTACAAGATGTCCCAGATCCCTGGGCTGTGGACATAGTATCTCAGGGTTACAAATTGGAATTCAAAACCTTTCATCCCAGGGGCAGGTTTCACCTCTCAAGATTATCTGTAGACCAGATAAGAAGAGAGGCATTCTTCAAATGTGTTCAAGATCTTTTGTCCCTGGGAGTGATAGTCACAGTTCCTGTAAAGAAACAGGGTCTAGGTTTCTATTCAAACCTGTTTATGTTTCCCAAAAAGGAGGAAACTTTCCGATCTATTCTGGACCTGAAATGTCTCAACAATTTTCTCAGAGTACCGTTCTTCAAAATTGAACTATCCGTTCCTCTCTTCCTCTAATTCAAGAGGGTCAGTTTATGACGACCATAGAACTGAAGGATGTGTATCTTCATGTTCCTATACACAAGGATCATCACAAGTTCCTGAGATTCGCCTTTCTGGACAAACACTTCCAGTTTGTGGCTCTTCCATTTGGCCTGGCAACAAATCCCAGAATGTTCTCAAAGGTTCTAGGGGCTCTTTCAGCAGTGATAAGGTCTCTGGGAATTGCAGTGGTGCCATACCTGGACGACATATTGGTTCAGGCACCATCTTTTCAACAAGCAAACTCTCATACAGAGATCTTGTTGTCTTTTCTACGTTCCCACGGTTGGAAAGTGAATCTGGAAAAGAGTTCCCTTGTTCCAGCTACAAGGGTGGTTTTCTTAGGGACCATAATACAGTAGATTCAATGAAAATATTTCTGACGGAGGTCAGAAAAAACTAAATTTTCTCCTCTTGCCTCTCTCTTCAGTCTTTTGTTTGACCATTAGTGGATCAATGTATGAAGGTAATTGGTCTGATGGTACTTCCATGGATATCATTCCCTTTGCTTGGTTCCATTTGAGGGCTCTGCAGTTATGCATGCTGAAGCAATGGAATGGAGACAATTCGGATCTGTTTTAGAGAGTGGTGGTTTTGTCAGGAGCATCTGTCTAAGGGAACATGCTTTTGGAGACCTTCCTGGGTGATTGTGGCCACAGACGCCAGCCTGTAGGGCTGGGGAGTAGTCTGGGACTCGTTAAAGGTACAGGGACTCTGGAGGAGTCTGCTCTGCCCATAAACATTTTGGAATTGAGAGTTATTTTCAATGCTCTGATGTCTTTGCCTCAGCTGTCTTTAGCCCGATTTATCAGGTTCCAGTCAGACAACATAACCTCAGTAGCCTACATCAACCACCAGGGAGAAACTTGGAGTTCTTTAACCATGAAGTAGGTGGCCCAGATTATGCAGTGGGTGGAAGTTCACAATTGCTGTCTATCAGCCATTCACATCCCAGGAGTGGACAACTGGGAAGCAGATTTTCTGAGCAGACAAACTTTTCATCCCAGAGAGTGGGAACTCCATCCGGAGGTGTTCTCCAGTTTAACTCTTGGATGGGGGTTGCCGGAGCTGGATCTGATGGCGTCTCAGTGTGGTTATCTATTAATTTAAAATATCTCTACTTTCTACTAAATATAATATACTAAATCTCTATTGTGAAACCACTAAAAACCAACACAGATAAATTGTGAAATAAACTCTGAGAGGCCCTCCATTATTTGTTAAACAGTTTATTTAGGAATCAATATATGTTAATAATAAGATAAATATTTACAGGTACATATATATAAATCTATTTTACAGATACAGTCCACATTTTAAGATACAGGGCAACTTTACTACACACTAACCCCAATTTGTTCAATACTGCTAAAATAATCATAGGAATGTACTTAGCCATATTTCTTGAGAGTTTCAGCCATCTTTACAGCATGCCCAGGATAAAAAGAGAGACAGAGGCTCTGGTGTTACAGTATTTTATACCCCAATTCAAAAGGGAGTGGCTTATCAAATGTCACTCAAAAAGGCTATTGGGTGTGTCTTTCTAGACAGACACTAGACAAAAGAACTACTTGAATAAACCAGCTATGTGAATTGCCAGTTATAAAATCTGTGAGCTATATTCCAATATCCCTGTGATAAAAATGTCACCACATTCCCTCACTTTTTCTTCTCCTATGTTGCCCCGTTTTCTAGTTATACCCACTAGTACAGAAGAACACAGTGGGAGCGAAAACCTTACAGGAGAAATTCTCCCACCATCCCTTCGAAATCATTCCCTCGGCGATATGAGCTCTTCTGTACTTTCCTAGGACTGTCAATTCCTAATATAACTTTATACAATTCATTAGAAAAATTAATTTAAAATTATACATAGAAACACAAAATCCTATGCTAAACCCCATTAGCAACATTTATACAATGGTCTTAAATATTGGGAAAAGTTCATGTATGAGTGTGTGAGTGTGGGTACACTAGATGGGTATGCGTGTAGTAAAATCTTTATTAAGAAAGTGTGAATTGTGCCTGTAAAACAAAAGTTATAATGGTTCACTGAAGTTCTTTGTTGTCATCTTTTGGCATCTGGTCCTTGCTTTTGCTTTACCAAATCTCTCTCTTTGAACCACTTTGTTTTTTCCAAGACCCTCAAAGGAATGAAAAAAGATTAAAACCAGGCATATATTTACTTCACACTACAACACTCCATCTGCAGTAGAAACCACATTCACAGTTATTAACTTCAAGTTGGAAAGTGCCTCTGTTATTGCATCATCCCACTCGCACCCTTACTTAACTTATGTTGCTTGATTTATATGATTATTTACCCCTTTATATATATATAATTATTTTGGCCTAATGCACCATTTTACATCTCCATTGTGATACATTATACTTATTTAATTTGTCCAACGCCACCATCATAGCTTCATGGTAAGATCAGTCCTGAAGACACCTGAAAAACAACAATCTATAATATGTGTTATTGGGGACAAACTGGAAGGAAAGGTGAGAAACCTTCTATCTTCATTGGTTTTCTTGCAAGATAAGACTTCAGACAGTTTACATAGAAATGGTATTGCATGTGGCCTCCCAAAACTAATCACAATGGAGGTATCTGTTATTGTTTTTTTGTTTAGAAAGAGAAGGCATCAATTAACTATACATTCTTAATATTGGCATTTAAAACTTAATAATGAAAAACACTTAAAATTATTAATTGAACTTAAAACTAAAGTACACATTACACGATACAAATGTACTGCAAACAAATATGCTTATAAAAAAAATGAATGATTTAATTTGAGCCCTCCAGCTCTGTCAGTTGCTTCTTTAGAAACCCAATTTGATCTCTCATTCTCCTGTTTTTTGTTTGAGTTCCCAATAACTTAAGTTGGCCTTATTGTTTATCTCATTTGACCTCAGCCTCCAATTTTCTCCTCTGTTAATATCGCCATTTAAATTCCTGTCTCTCCAGTTTTCTGTATTTGATGCTCTACTATTCTGATATCCACAACCATTCCTTCTATTACACCTCTCTGATTCCTGCCTGTGAATAGTCAGATTATTCTCCATTGACTGCTTCACTGCAGAATTTGCCTTAATGGTGTATGGGTGATAATTCCACCACTTCTCAGCTCTAGTGAGCACCATATGTAGGTTTGTGGAGTTTGGATCATACAGCTTTACAAACTCCTGACATTTTCTGGGGAGAGCTTCAAGTACCCTCTGTATGTAAGCTGGTGACCCCCAGACCATTTTGGTCTGTGGCTGGCGCAGCACACACCAAAATAAAACTCTTTTTGCTACTTCAAATGGCCCATCTAGTGGTCTCATGGTAATTTCACTAATCTCTTTTTCTAGACTAGTAAAATTGAAAAAGGTTTTAGCTATCCTGCCAGCCTGATCACATATACTTGAATTAAATCCTAATAACCTGTTGGCATAGGGGCCCATGGCATCTTGAAGCAATTCTGTCCATTCCGGCATGCTCATACCTAATTTTATGGCTTTTTCAGTTCCCTTGTGAAACCAATGTGAAAAGTTATTAAAGCTGTTTGTGGGGATTGTGCCCCACCATTTCTTAAAAATGTCTTTATCTGCTACAGTCATTGGCCTAGTCTGATTTGTAAAACCTGTAGGAACTTTCAGGTTGTTAAAATTCTCAGAAATTAAGACAGGGACAATTGGAACAGAACTTGGGTTTTTAGTGGGGCCCATTTGCATGTTATCTTGTTTTACTACTTGTTTTGGCTCTTTCCTTTGTGGCAGTAATTTATCACTATCTGCATTGTTCCCAGAAATATCACTAATTATTTTTCCTTTTTGTCCAATTTTCATCTGTAACTCAGTAATTTTGTTTGAGTATTCGTTACTGCTGTGTTCTGTTAATTTTAATTGACGTTGTAATTTACTGATCAGTATGGTGTTAGTTAAAGCAGAAAGCTTAATACAATCTCTGTCAGTCTGTGTGTTATCTAACTTTAATTTAAGGTCTTTATTTTGCTCTGTCAGGTCTCCAATAATGTCCGTTAATACCTTTATTGTTGAAATCACTGCCTGCGCTATCATACATTTTCTTTTATTATTATTCATCTTTTTAGAGTTAATACCTGTGTTAGTATATCTAAAACACTTTCACACTTGTTGTTTTTAGCTTCTGGGATGAGGAATGGACCATTATATTTATAAATGTAATTGTTAAAGTAATCACAGATTTCCTGTGAAATATAGTTTTTTCCAGACATTTTTAACAGATAGCCGTTAGAACTAAAATAATAAAAAAATAAATAAATATATATATATATATATATATATATATATATATATATATATATATATATATATACACTAGAATAGTGTGTCTCTCACAGCATAGTAGGTTTTTTTTTTGTTTTTTTTTTAAATGTTAACACAGGATGTACAAGATACCATTGAGATGCTAATTTTACACAACAAAGGACATAGCAGTTAAGCCATGTAGAAGGTGTAGTAATTAGATATGTTTATAAGCAGGTCAGCATTCCAGCAGAGGTGGTAATATAGTTAAATTTAGTTTTTCTAACCACTGCTCATTATTCTTTATTTTAAATCTGGGGAACAGACTTAGAATAGTGTGTCTCTCACAGCATAGTTTGCCAGACTATTTTAACTGCCCCAAATGCAAGGAATTATAATCTCTATAGGGCAATGAAGCACCAGACTAAACAGAAATTAAGCAGAACAAAATTAAAAAATTAAATATTGTTCTCTTTTAAAAGGTGTGAACCATCAATAATACTAACCTAAATAAAATAAATGAACAAAGCAAAGCAAGGAATCCTTTTACTGATATTTTTCCAAATTGAGGAAAAATTATAAAAATATTTTAAGTACAGGAAGATTCTATAGAACGTCTAAATGCTAATTTCAACTGTAGTTTTGGTTCCAGGATCTGCTCCAAACAAAGGAAATGCACATTTTTAACTTTGTTACCCAAAACAAAGGTTACACCTTTTGTATTCCATACAAACTTAATTAAAAATCTGAACAAAGAAATGGAAGAAGAAGGAGGGAAAAACAAAATACGCTTTAAACTGCTTATGGCTTAGCATATTCCCAAAATTAAACTGTAATTTCTTAACTTTAAATTCTACACAATTTCCCATACAATTCAGAATTAAATTTATGTATAGGGCAAGCTACAGCTCTGGGTGTAACACATTCACAGAAATGAATCCTTTGTAAAAAGAAATAAATAAAAAAACAAAAAAAATGTGCAAGAATATTACAATCTTTATAAAAATGGACATTATATTCAATCACTTTAACCTTACTGTGGCAGCTATTACATAGTACTGTAAAGCTTTTGTTTGTAAAAACATTTAGATGGGACCAACACAACACATGTCTCTAAAATTCATTAGAAAACTGGCTCAACAATAAAAGTATCCAGTTTCCAAAAACAAGAAAAATACAAGAGTTAAAGGGACAGTCTAGTATAATCAACTTCCCAATTTACTTCCATCATCAAACTTGCTTTTTTTCTCTTGGTATTCTAAGTTGAAGCCAAACATAAGTAGGCTCATATGATAATTTCTAAGCCTTTTAGGGTTGCCTCTTATCACATGCTTTTTTAAAATCTCTTTTCAACACAAAGAGACAGAAAATACACATGGGCCATATAGATAACACTGTGGGGGTTATTTAAGATTTAGCAGGATACAAAACACGCCTGCTGAAACCAACCATTATGTGCTTCCCCTATGCAAATGCAAATTTATACAGACCAGAAATACAGGTTTTTTAAAGCCATGCTTTTCTTGAGAAACATACAACAGGCCTTTGAAACCAACCACTATTTGCGCTTTTTAAATAAAGTACTACATACAAAAACTTTGCTATAAAACACCAAATCTACATTTACTGCAGTTAAATGTAAAATAAATCAACATTCATTTGATTCCTGCAAAACTAAATGGCATATGGATTCGTCTACAACTTCATGGCCGCCAAAATGTGGTTATCTATTAATTTAAAATATCTCTACTTTCTACTAAATATAATATACTAAATCTCTATGGTGAAACCACTTAAACCAACACAGATAAATTGTGAAATAAACTCTGAGAGGCCCTCCATTATTTGTCAAACAGTTTATTTAGGAATCAATATATGTTAATAATAATATAAATATTTACAGGTACATATATATAAATCTATTTTACAGATACAGTCCACATTTTAAGATACAGGGCAACTTTACTACACACTAACCCCAATTTGTTCAATACTGCTAAAATAATCATAGGAATGTACTTAGCCATATTTCTTGAGAGTTTCAGCCATCTTTACAGCATGCCCAGGATAAAAAGAGAGACAGAGGCTCTGGTGTTACAGTATTTTATACCCCAATTCAAAAGGGAGTGGCTTATCAAATGTCACTCAAAAAGACCATTGGGTGTGTCCTTCTAGACAGACACTAGGCAAAAGAACTACTTGAATAAACCAGCTATGTGAATTGCCATTTATAAAATCTGTGAGCTATATTCCAATATCCCTGTGATAAAAATGTCACCACACTCAGCAGCAGTGACGTGCGGTGAAGTCAGAGGCTGGTGAGGCACTGACTATGATACGCCCGAGTAGCACATATATGAACCCAATAGAGGTTGTTTAAATTTACTTCTACATTAACAGGTTTCACAATGACGATTTGAATTATTTACAACACATGCATACAGGTAATAAACCAAATCATTTCTCGTTATATAGGCAAATACAGCTCCACTATTTATACTCATTCAAAACAAATAAAAAAAATAGAGTGCATGGTCTTACCTTCCCAGAGACTGCAATTTCTTCACTTTCTATGATGAGAATGAACATTTTTCTGCAGGTCCCTTTGAAATTAAATTGTTGCTATGATTGGACTCTCACTGACTGTACCCCAGTAAAATCAAGTAGTACAATACACAAATAATGTCATTGTCTTTCATCCCATCCTTTCTTTAAAGCTACGCAGACAGCAGTAACATTAAAAGACAAAAGCTGAAAATTCATGATCCACTTTAGTTAGCAACCAATATGTGGCATGAATCATTCCACATATTGTTTGCTAACTAAAAATAAGGCCAATAAACTGTGGTATTAAGTTTAAAAAGACAGTTCACCCAAAAACTTTCTCCGATTTAAATGGTTCCTAATAATCCATTTTACCTGCTGGAGTGCATTACATTTTTTACAAGTAGCTCCTTTACCTCTATTGTGCCCATTGAAATAGCTGATTTAGCTTATGGTTTATCAAACTATACTTACATTTTTGATACTGGAGTCTCAGTTATTGAATAGCCAAAGTAAACACAGCCAGCAGAAGAAATTAAAATAACAGTGGGGTGCAGGATAGTTAAGTAATAAAATGATAATGTTCCACTGTTCTCTCTTTGTATTGAGCTTTAGTTTTCCAGACAAATATAAGATAAGGAAGCAAGTCTGTATACACAAAGTGATAACATAATGAGGTCTGATATTACCAACTCAAGCCATTGTAATAGGCTGTGGTTTAAAAGCACAAAACCAGCTACTTCACATACATAAATAAACTGATAATGCAATTCTTCATACATTTTGTACTCTGCAGCTGGTAAAACCAGTCATTGAAAATACATTAATATAAAAAACAATTTTTCAGTGTACTGTCCCTTTAATGATAGACAATCCAGCATCTTGGACTACATAATAGACTGCTCTTGAGAAATGCCAAAGACTCTACAATAATAGACAGCTATGCCACCTAAAATGAATCATTATTACGGCTTGCTTGATATACTGTGATTTTTCTTAACAAACCTCCTAATTTTTTTGAACATTTGAACAATACATTCAGAATAACTTAAAAGGGATATGAAACCCGATATTTTTCTTTCATGATTTAGAAAGAGCATGCAATATTAAACAACTTTAAAATTAATTTGTATTATCAAATATTATTTGCTTTATTCTCTTGATATCCTTTGTTTAAAAGCATATTTAAATAGACTAAGTAGATGCTAATTGGTGGCTGCACATAGATGCCTTGTGTGACTGTGATTGGCTCATTTTTGTGCATTGATATTTATTCAACAAAGGATATCTGAAGAATGAAGCAAATTAAATAATAAAAGTAAATTGGAAAGCTGTTTAAAATCATATTCTCTATCTGAAATTCTGATTCGTGAAAGAAAAATGTTGTGTTTAATGTCCCTTTAAAATACAATAATCATTTTCTGTTAATATGCAAGTGTAAAGAACTTGCTTATATATCAAATATCAACGCGCTCTGTAGTGTTCCACAAATATGCAAATTATTGTTGAAATTCAACAATAATTTACATTTTTTTTAATATATATATAGCATATTTAAATATGGTATTCTAATATTACTGATAGTCATGGGTGACTATCAGTAAGTATTAAGAAAATAAAAACAATATAAGAATATACTTTGTGCACTTCTGTTTAAAATGTTTTATGATCCAGAGGCTTTGACAAAATGTGAATAACCTTTCCTTTTAATGGGTGCTTAAAAAGGCTACAGGTGTCCTCTTTGGAAGCTAAAGGGTTTAATGTAAATTAAACAGTATACTAAGTGGATATACAGGGAGTGCAGAATTATTAGGCAAATTAGTATTTTGACCACATCATGCTCTTTATGCATGTTGTCTTACTCCAAGCTGTATAGGCTCGAAAGCCTACTACCAATTAAGCATATTAGGTGATGTGCATCTCTGTAATGAGAAGGGGTGTGGTCTAATGACATCAACACCCTATATCAGGTGTGCATAATTATTAGGCAACTTCCTTTCCTTTGGCAAAATGGGTCAAAAGAAGGACTTGACAGGCTCAGAAAAATCAAAAATAGTGAGATATCTTGCAGAGGGATGCAGCACTCTTAAAATTGCAAAGCTTCTGAAGCGTGATCATCGAACAATCAAGCGTTTCATTCAAAATAGACAACAGGGTCACAAGAAGCGTGTGGAAAAACCAAGGCGCAAAATAACTGCCCATGAACTGAGAAAAGTCAAGCGTGCAGCTGCCAAGATGCCACTTGCCACCAGTTTGGCCATATTTCAGAGCTGCAACATCACTGTAGTGCCCAAAAGCACAAGGTGTGCAATACTCAGAGACATGGCCAAGGTAAGAAAGGCTGAAAGACGACCACCACTGAACAAGACACACAAGCTGAAACGTCAAGACTGGGCCAAGAAATATCTCAAGACTGATTTTTCTAAGGTTTTATGGACTGATGAAATGAGAGTGAATCTTGATGGGCCAGATGGATGGGCCCGTGGCTGGATTGGTAAAGGGCAGAGAGCTCCAGTCCGACTCAGACGCCAGCAAGGTGGAGGTGGAGTACTGCTTTGGGCTGGTATCATCAAAGATGAGCTTGTGGGGCCTTTTCGGGTTGAGGATGGAGTCAAGCTCAACTCCCAGTCCTACTGCCAGTTTCTGGAAGACACCTTCTTCAAGCAGTGGTACAGGAAGAAGTCTGCATCCTTCAAGAAAAACATGATTTTCATGCAGGACAATGCTCCATCACACGCGTCCAAGTACTCCACAGCGTGGCTGGCAAGAAAGGGTATAAAAGAAGAAAATCTAATGACATGGCCCCCTTGTTCATCTGATCTGAACTCATTGAGAACCTGTGGTCCATCATCAAATGTGAGATTTACAAGGAGGGAAAACAGTACACCTCTCTGAACAGTGTCTGGGAGGCTGTGGTTGCTGCTGCACGCAATGTTGATGGTGAACAGATCAAAACACTGACAGAATCCATGGATGGCAGGCTTTTGAGTGTCCTTGCAAAGAAAGGTGGCTATATTGGTCACTGATTTGTTTTTGTTTTGTTTTTGAATGTCAGAAATGTATATTTGTGAATGTTGAGATGTTATATTGGTTTCACTGGTAAAAATAAATAATTATGCACAGTAATAGTCACCTGCACACACAGATATCCCCCTAAAATAGCTATAACTAAAAACAAACTAAAAACTACTTCCAAAACTATTCAGCGTTGATATTAATGAGTTTTTTGGGTTCATTGAGAACATGGTTGTTGTTCAATAATAAAATTAATCCTCAAAAATACAACTTGCCTAATAATTCTGCACTCCCTGTATGCATTGGTTATAGCAGTTTACTGGAAGAGCAGATAGAGTTGTATTAAATTCATTTAAATGTGCACTAAAGAAATGAAATTGCGTTATCAGTTTTATTGGTATGAATTTATTGTCTGTTACTGATGATGATACTCAATAAATGTTATGTGTTATTTACCATATCTGAATAGGAACATTATTTTCACATTTCCTTATTAAGATTGCATGTTCTTTTATACCTGAATAATATATGTTTCTTTCCATTGTTAAGATGCCAGCAGCATATTGTAAATTCCAACATAACATACAAGAAATCAATATAAAAAAAATAAAAATAAAGAATAATACATATAGGGACCAATTTGTGGCAGGGTTTGTGAAATTTGCAGTGTGCACAAATCTCAGAATTCGCCAACACATACATTTTTTATTTTAAATAATAGGAAGGGGGGGGGGGCTGGAGTGAGAAATAATGAAACTATATTTCTCAAATAAAAAATTATTGCACATAATTAAAAAAGTTTAATATTACAATCTGCATTTACTGTCCCTTTAAGAGAAATAACTTATTTGTTGAGCTTCACTTCTTGACTTTCTGAAAGTCAAAGTGGTATTAATTAAGTGAAGTAAGTGGTATTAATAATAAGTGAAGTATTAATATATGCTTAAATAGAGAGAGGTCACTGACCTTGAGAAGCAATGAGAGAAGTACTTTGAAATTCAGAGAGAGCTGAGCACTCACTCAGCACAAATCAATATGAGCACAGCACACTGATGACTGCACGCCGGCAGTTGAGGAAGCACACACAAAGTCAAAGAAAGTTTTTCACTTAACGGTCTTAACCGTCACAATGCGGGTTACAGGACTCAGTGGACAGCACGGCAGCCGTAGCTCTGAGCTCTCACACCTGACCTGAGTGAGCCTTCTCACATCGTCATGACACGATCTGACTGACACTGAGTGCGTGGCTGGCTGCAGTCAACCTCTTCACTCCGGGCACGTAACAGTGCGTCTCACTCCACGTCTGGGATCTCCCATCCGCCGCACCACTCCCACCCATTGAAGTCTGTGTCAGAGACCGAGACAGCTGATTGGTTGAGGGCAGGCAGGGCTATAGGCCAGCCTCTATTGGGAGCGGTATGGGCTGTGAAGAGAAGACATTAAAGCTTATTCGCCACTGGGTGGCAGTCTCTAGCGGCCCATACGAACAAATACAATCATATTGCGCAACGGAAGGGCTCACAGACTCTACTTCCTTGCGCAATGTGTATGTATTTGAGAATAAATTTTTTGGGCACACAGAATTATTCAAAATAGGATAGCTGAGTAGGCGAGGGGGGGGGGTTAGGGGGGTTCACCAATAACAACAAAAACATTTTTTTATAAAAATTTAAAATTATATATATTTTTTTATTATTAAACTGTACTAAATAGTGTAATTACACACTGCCTCCTATGAAAGCACGTCACTGCTTGGCAGAATACCAAGCTTCCAAGGTACGGTTCAAGGTTGAGGGATCCACAGGCCGCTTTGGTAGATGCTCTGGTGGTTTCTTGGGTTGGTGTACTTGTTTCCTCCGTTTGCTCTCCTTCCACGAGTCATTGCTCGTATCAAACAGGAGAGAGGGTCAGTGATTCTAATAGCCCCTGCGTGGCCTTGCAGGATCTGGTTTGCAGACCTAGTGGAGATGTCGTCTCTCCCACCTTGGAGACTGCCTCTGAGGAAGGACCTTCTGATTCAGGGTCCGTTCCTTCATCCAAATCTTGTTTCTCTGAAGCTGACTGGTTGGAGAGTGAACGCTTAGTTCCGTCTAAGCGTGGTTTTACAGAGTTGGCCATTGAAACCATCATTCATGCTTGCAAGCCTGTTACTAGAAACATTTACCATAAGATATAGCGTAAATATCTTTATTGGTGTGAATCCAAGGGCTGCCCTTGGAGTAGGGTCAGGATTCCTAGGATTGTGTCCTTTCTCAAGGAAGGTCTGGAGAAGGGTTTGTTTGTCAGTACCCTGAAGGGGCAGATTTCTCAGATTTCTGCGTTATCTATTTTGCTACATAAGCATCTGGCGGACGTGCCAGATGTCCAAAGAATAAGAAATTGCCCAGCACAGACTATAGCCAGGTGCACGCTACTGGGGTCCTGCACATGCCCCACAACACAAGTCCAGCAATTCAAAAAGCAGCAGCACCACTTGGTATTCTTCAACAATCTTTTATTGAGACATCACACAAAAAACATAGCATGAGTTTCCGGTCAACACCTGACCTTAATCACATGCCAGATGTGCAATCCTTATGTCAGGCCTTGGTCACAAAGAAATATTAATCAGGAAATTGTTGTTCCTTCCCTATGTCCTAATCCTTCTTCTCATATGGAACGTTTGTTGCACAATTTGGATGTTGTGCGTGCTCTTAAATTCTATCTACAGGCGACTAAGGATATCCCCAGTCTTCTGCCCTGTTTGTTTGTTTCTCTGGAAAATGTAAGGGGCAGAAACCTACTACCACTTCTCTTACCCTCTGGTTGAGAAGTATAATTTGTTTGGCTTATGAGACAGCTGGACAGCAGCCTCCTGAGAGAATTACGGCTCATTCCACTAGGGCTGTCTCCTCTTCTTGGGCTTTCAAAAATTAAGCTTCTATGAAACAGATTTGCAGGGCTGCAACTTGGTCTTTCTTACATACTTTTTCCGAATTTGATCAATTTGATACTTTTGTCTCGGCTGAGGCTTCTTTTGGGAGAAAGGTTCTTCACTTGGTGGTGCCTTCTGTTTAGGTCTATCTATCTTGTCCCTCCCTAGGAATCTGTGTCCTCTAGCTTGGGTATTCGTTCCCAACAGTAATTGATGACACCATGGACTCACCATATCTTAGGAAAGAAAACAAAATTCATGCTTACCTGATGAATTTATTTATTTCCGGACATGGTGAGTCCAAGGCCCCGCCCTTTATTTTTACGAAAGTTATTTTTACTAAACCTCAGGCACTTCTACACAATGTGTTACTCTTTTTTTCTCCATTTACCTTCGGTCAAATGACTGGGGTTTGTGGGAGGGGGAGTGATACTTAACAGCTTGTCTGTGCTGCTCTTTGCCTCCTCCTGCTGGTCAGGAGTGATATCCCCAACCGTAATTGATGACCCCGTGGACTCACCATATCTGGAAATAAATAAATTTATCAGGTAAGCATCAATTTTGTTTTTCGCATGTGGTGTTAACGCTTGTTGGAACAAAGAAAGTCCAGCAGCACCACAGTAGTTTATCTTTTTAAAGCTTTATTAGTACCTGGAGGTAAAAACCATGACGTTTCGGGCCTAATAGCCCTTAATCATATGACCTTCATGCTGTATACAACATCCTTAAATACCCCACACCACAGGTGTGTATAATCACATTCAAATTTTATACCTGTTACAATTCTATACTACTATCGCCACCTAGTGGTTAAATCTATTATTACATCAAATAAATTCTATAAAAAAGTCTAACAGTGTTACATATACGTATTTCAACTGCATCTTACATTTCATATCAAAATTACAAGACAATGCGCTATTTTAATATTTACAATTTTCAGGAATGGGAAAGAGGGATAATTCTTCAACTTGGTCCTTTATATCAAGAAAGTAAAATATGGTAGAATCTGCAAAATCACAAAAAGATATTAAAATCAATTTCACGGTTCATTCCCTTTGGATACAGACAATCTAGCCTATAAATCCACATAGATTCTCTCTTTTTAAGATCAGTTCTCTGTTCCCACCTCTCCGTGGGACAGGGACATGATCTATAATTTGGAATTTCAATTGTGCAATTGAATGTCCAAAGGTCAGAAAATGATTGGAGACAGGGGCATTAAAATCTTTACACCTAATGTTGGACTTATGCTGTACAATTCTGTCCCTCACCCTTTGGGTGGTCTCTCCAATATAAATCCACCCACATGGGCATTTAATTAAGTAAATAGCATATTCTGTATTGCTATGTTTCAGAGTATAGCAATCAAAGTTATAAAATACAAAGAATTGTGAACAAATATTGGTTTTTACTAAGAGAGTGTCATCAAGATTGTAAGATTTTTTCTAATGGACCAATGCCGGCATATAGGAAAGGCACCAGTATCAAAGATAAACTGGTAAGAGCAGATGTAGGGAGTAAGAAAATGAAACAAAGTTTTATCTCTGGAAAGAATTTGGGTTGTTATCCCTGTCTAGGGTGTGGTAATTGTAATAACATGGCTAAGAGCCGTAATTTCACACATCCTTTAACTGGTAAAGTATTTAAAATTAATGGCTTCTATACTTGCAATACAGAATATGCTATTTACTTAATTAAATGCCCATGTGGGTGGATTTATATTGGAGAGACCACCCAAAGGGTGAGGGACAGAATTGTACAGCATAAGTCCAACATTAGGTGTAAAGATTTTAATGCCCCTGTCTCCAATCATTTTCTGACCTTTGGACATTCAATTGCACAATTGAAATTCCAAATTATAGATCATGTCCCTGTCCCACGGAGAGGTGGGAACAGAGAACTGATCTTAAAAAAGAGAGAATCTATGTGGATTTATAGGCTAGATTGTCTGTATCCAAAGGGAATGAACCGTGAAATTGATTTTAATATCTTTTTGTGATTTTGCAGATTCTACCATATTTTACTTTCTTGATATAAAGGACCAAGTTGAAGAATTATCCCTCTTTCCCATTCCTGAAAATTGTAAATATTAAAATAGCGCATTGTCTTGTAATTTTGATATGAAATGTAAGATGCAGTTGAAATACGTATATGTAACACTGTTAGACTTTTTATAGAATTTATTTGATGTAATAATAGATTTAACCACTAGGTGGCGATAGTAGTATAGAATTGTAACAGGTATAAAATTTGAATGTGATTATACACACCTGTGGTGTGGGGTATTTAAGGATGTTGTATACAGCATGAAGGTCATATGATTAAGGGCTATTAGGCCCGAAACGTCATGGTTTTTACCTCCAGGTACTAATAAAGCTTTAAAAAGATAAACTACTGTGGTGCTGCTGGACTTTCTTTTTTTCTGGATATTTGGGAGTCTTTTGAGCAGTGGCTCCTCCAGCTTTGCACACCTAACCACTGGTGCTTGAGTCATTTGAGACCTTGGGTTAACGCTTGTTGGGTTAGCGCATGTCTTTTTAGTCTTCTATAGTTCTCCCACGTGCTGTTTACACTCATCGGGGCACACATCCTTTTTAGTCTTCCTTTAGTCCACGTGCACGTCGGTTTAGCACATGTTTGCATGGTTATGCGCGCGTCAGGTTTTTGGCATGCTGTACAACTGGCAGCTCTCATTCACACTAATACAAATAATGTACAACTAGCAGCTCTCATTCACACTAATACAAATGATGTACAACTGTCAGCTCTCATTCACAATAATACAAATGATGTACAACTAGTAGCTCTCATTCACACTAATACAAATGATGTACAACTGGCAGCTCTCATTCACAATAATACAAATGATGAACAACTGGCAGCTCTCATTCACACTAATACAAATGATGTACAACTGGCAGCTCTCATTCACAATAATACAAATGATGAACAACTGGCAGCTCTCATTCACACTAATACAAATGATGTACAACTGGCAGCTCTCATTCACACTAATCCAAATGATGTACAACTGGCAGCTCTCATTCAGACTTATACAAATAATGTACAACTGGCAGATTTCATTCACACTAATACAAATGATATACAACAAACTGCTCTCATTCAGACTAATACAAATGATGTAAAACTGGCAGCTCTCATTTAGTCTAATAGAAATGATGTACAATTGGCAGCTCTCATTCAGACTAATACAAATGGTGAACAACTGGCAGCTCTCATTCACACTAATACAAATGATGTACAACTGGCAG
The DNA here is from genome assembly GCF_027579735.1 of Bombina bombina. Classification (NCBI taxonomy): domain Eukaryota; kingdom Metazoa; phylum Chordata; class Amphibia; order Anura; family Bombinatoridae; genus Bombina; species Bombina bombina. Next base: position 1,323,372,360 of record NC_069499.1, on the reverse strand, counting down.
CTCTCCTTCACACTAATACAAATGATGTACAATTGGCAGCTCTCATTCACACTAATGCAAATGATGTACAACTGGCAACTCTCATTCACACTAATACAAATTATGTACAACTGCAGCTCTCATTCACACTAATATAAATGATGTACAACTGGCAGCTCTTATTTACACTAATACAAATGATGTACAACTGGCAGCTCTCATTCACACTAATCCAAATGATGTACAACTAGCAGCTCTCATTCAGACTAATACAAAAGATGTACAACTGGCAGCTCTCAGTCACACTAATATAAATGATGTACAACTGGCAGCTCTCATTCACACTAATATAAATGATGTACAACTGGCAGCTCTCATTCACACTAATACAAATCATGTACAACTGGCAGCTCTGATTTACACTAATATAAATGATGTACAACTTGCAGCTCTCATTCACACTAATCCAAATGATGTACAACTGTCAGCTCTCATTCAGACTAATACAAATGATGTACAACTTGCAACTGTCATTCACACTAATCCAAATGATGTACAACTGTCAGCTCTCATTCAGACTAATACAAATGATGTACAACTGGCAGCTCTCATTCACACTAATTCAAATGATGTACAACTGGCTGCTCTCATTCACACTAATACAAATGATGTACAACTGGCTGCTCTCATTCACACTAATACAAATGATGTACAACTGGCTGCTCTCATTCACACTAATACAAATGATGTACAACTGGCAGCTCTCATTCACACTAATACAAATGATGTACAACTGGCTGCTCTCATTCACACTAATACAAATGATGTACAACTGGCAGCTCTCATTCACAATAATACAAATGATGAACAACTGGCAGCTCTCATTCACACTAATACAAATGATGTACAACAAACTGCTCTCATTCAGACTAATACAAATGATGCACAACTGGCAGCTCTCATTTAGTCTAATACAAATGATGTACAACTGGCAACTCTCATTCACACTAATACAAATGATGTACAACTAGCAGCTCTCATTCAGAATAATACAAATCATGTACAAATGGCAGCTCTCATTCACACTAATACAAATGATGTACAACTGGCAGCTCTGATTTACACTAATACAAATGATGTACAACTGGCAGCTCTCATTCACACTAATACAAATGATGTACAACTGGCTGCTCTTATTCTCACTAATACAAATAATGTACAACTGGCAGCTCTCATTCACACTAATCCAAATGATGTACAACTGGAAGCTCTCATTCAGGCTAATACAAATGACGTACAACAAACTGCTCTCATTCACACTAATACAAATGATGTACAACTGGCAGATCTCATTCACACTAATACAAATGATATACAACAAACTGCTCTCATTCAGATTAATATAAATGATGTACAACTGGCAGCTCTCATTCACACTAATACAAATCATGTACAACTGGCAGCTCTCATTCAGACTAATACAAATGATGTACAACTGACAGCTCTTATTCACATTAATACAAATGATGTACAACTGGCAGCTCTCATTCAGACTAATACAAATGCTGTACAACTGGCAACTCTCATTCACACTAATACAAATTATGTACAACTGCAGCTCTCATTCAAACTAATATAAATGATGTACAACTGGCAGCTCTTATTTACACTAATACAAATGATGTACAACTGGCAGCTCTCATTCACACTAATCCAAATGATGTACAACTACTAGCAGCGCTCATTCAGACTAATACAAATGATGTACAACTGGCAGCTCTGATTTACACTAATCCAAATGATGTACAACTACTAGCAGCGCTCATTCAGACTAATACAAATGATGTATAACTGGCAGCTCTCAGTCACACTAATGCAAATGATGTACAACTGGCAGCTCTCATTCACACTAATATAAATGATGTACAACTGGCAGCTCTCATTCACACTAATATAAATGATGTTCAACTGGCAGCTCTCATTCACACTAATATAAATGATGTACAACTGGCAGCTCTCATTCACACTAATACAAATGATGTACAACTGGCAGCTCTGATTTACACTAATATAAATGATGTACAACTTGCAGCTCTTATTAACAATAATCCAAATGATGTACAACTGTCAGCTCTCATTCAGACTAATACAAATGATGTGGAACTGGCAGCTCTCATTCACACTAATACAAATGATGTACAACTGGCTGCTCTCATTCACACTAATACAAATGATGTACAACTGGCAGCTCTCATTCACAATAATACAAATGATGTACAACTAGTAGCTCTCATTCAGACTAATACAAATGATGAACAACTGGCAGCTCTGATTTACACTAATACAAATGATGTACAACTGGCAGCTCTCATTCACACTAATACAAATGATGTACAAGTGGCTGCTCTTATTCACACTAATACAAATGATGTACAACTGGCAGCTCTCATTCACACTAATCCAAATGATGTACAACTGTAAGCTCTCATTCAGACTAATACAAATGACGTACAACAAACTGCTCTCATTCAGACTAATACAAATGATGTACAACTGGCAGCTCTCATTTAGTCTAATACAAATGATGTACAACTGGCAGCTCTCATTCACACTAATACAAATGATGTACAACAAACTGCTCTCATTCAGACTAATACAAATGATGCACAACTGGCAGCTCTCATTTAGTCTAATACAAATGATGTACAACTGGCAGCTCTCATTCACAATAATACAAATGATGTACAACTAGTAGCTCTCATTCAGACTAATACAAATGATGAACAACTGGCAGCTCTCATTCACACTAATCCAAATGATGTACAACAAACTGCTCTCATTCAGACTAATACAAATGATGCACAACTGGCAGCTCTCATTTAGTCTAATACAAATGATGTACAACTGGCAACTCTCATTCACACTAATCCAAATGATGTACAACTAGCAGCTCTCATTCACACTAATACAAATCATGTACAACTGGCAGCTCTCATTCACACTAATACAAATGATGTGCAACTGGCAGCTCTCATTTACACTAATACAAATGATGTACAACTGGCAGCTCTGATTTACACTAATACAAATGATGTACAACTGGCAGCTCTCATTCACACTAATACAAATGATGTACAACTGGCAGCTCTCATTCACACTAATCCAAATGATGTAAAACTGTAAGCTCTCATTCAGACTAATACAAATGACGTACAACTGGCAGCTCTCATTCACACTAATACAAATGATGTACAACTGGCAGCTCTCACTCACACTAATCCAAATGATGTAAAACTGTAAGCTCTCATTCAGACTAATACAAATGACGTACAACTGGCAGCTCTCATTCACACTAATACAAATGATGTACAACTGGCAGCTCTGATTTACACTAATACAAATGATGTACAACTGTCAGCTCTCATTCACACTAATCCAAATGAAGTACAACTGTAAGCTCTCATTCAGACTAATACAAATGACGTACAACTAGCAGCTCTCATTCACACTAATTTAAATGATGTACAACTGGCAGCTCTCATTTAGTCTAATACAAATGATGTACAACTGGCTGCTCTCATTCACACTAATCCAAATGATGTACAACTGGCAGCTCTCATTCAGACTAATACAAAAGATGTACAACTGGCAGCTCTCAGTCACACTAATGCAAATGATGTACAACTGGCAGCTCTCATTCACACTAATATAAATGATGTACAACTGGCAGCTCTCATTCACACTAATATAAATGATGTACAACTGGCAGCTCTCATTCACACTAATACAAATCATGTACAACTGGCAGCTCTGATTTACACTAATATAAATGATGTACAACTTGCAGCTCTCATTCAGACTAATACAAATGCTGTACAACTGGCAGCTCTCGTTCACACTAATACAAATTATGTACAACTGCAGCTCTCATTCACACTAATATAAATGATGTACAACTGGCAGCTCTTATTTACACTAATACAAATGATGTACAACTGGCAGCTCTCATTCACACTAATCCAAATGATGTACAACTACTAGCAGCGCTCATTCAGACTAATACAAATGATGTACAACTGGCAGCTCTGATTTACACTAATCCAAATGATGTACAACTACTAGCAGCGCTCATTCAGACTAATATAAATGATGTATAACTGGCAGCTCTCAGTCACACTAATGCAAATGATGTACAACTGGCAGCTCTCATTCACACTAATATAAATGATGTACAACTGGCAGCTCTCTTTCACACTAATATAAATGATGTACAAATGGCAGCTCTCATTCACACTAATATAAATGATGTACAACTGGCAGCTGTCATTCACACTAATACAAATGATGTACAACTGGCAGCTCTGATTTACACTAATATAAATGATGTACAACTTGCAGCTTTCATTCACAATAATCCAAATGATGTACAACTGTCAGCTCTCATTCAGACTAATACAAATGATGTAGAACTGGCAGCTCTCATTCACACTAATACAAATGATGTACAACTGGCTGCTCTCATTCACACTAATACAAATGATGTACAACTGGCTGCTCTCATTCACACTAATACAAATGATGTACAACTGGCTGCTCTCATTCACACTAATACAAATGATGTACAACTGGCAGCTCTCATTCACAATAATACAAATGATGTACAACTAGTAGCTCTCATTCAGACTAATACAAATGATGAACAACTGGCAGCTCTGATTTACACTAATACAAATGATGTACAACTGGCAGCTCTCATTCACACTAATACAAATGATGTACAAGTGGCTGCTCTTATTCACACTAATACAAATGATGTACAACTGGCAGCTCTCATTCACACTAATCCAAATGATGTACAACTGTAAGCTCTCATTCAGACTAATACAAATGATGTACAACAAACTGCTCTCATTCAGACTAATACAAATGATGTACAACTGGCAGATCTCATTCACACTAATACAAATGATATACAACAAACTGCTCTCATTCAGATTAATATAAATGATGTACAACTGGCAGCTCTCATTCACACTAATACAAATCATGTACAACTGGCAGCTCTCATTCAGACTAATACAAATGATGTACAACTGACAGCTCTTATTCACATTAATACAAATGATGTACAACTGGCAGCTCTCATTCAGACTAATACAAATGCTGTACAACTGGCAACTCTCATTCACACTAATACAAATTATGTACAACTGCAGCTCTCATTCAAACTAATATAAATGATGTACAACTGGCAGCTCTCATTCACACTAATCCAAATGATGTACAACTACTAGCAGCGCTCATTCAGACTAATACAAATGATGTATAACTGGCAGCTCTCAGTCACACTAATGCAAATGATGTACAACTGGCAGCTCTCATTCACACTAATATAAATGATGTACAACTGGCAGCTCTCATTCACACTAATATAAATGATGTTCAACTGGCAGCTTTCATTCACACTAATATAAATGATGTACAACTGGCAGCTCTCATTCACACTAATACAAATGATGTACAACTGGCAGCTCTTATTAACAATAATCCAAATGATGTACAACTGTCAGCTCTCATTCAGACTAATACAAATGATGTGGAACTGGCAGCTCTCATTCACACTAATACAAATGATGTACAACTGGCTGCTCTCATTCACACTAATACAAATGATGTACAACTGGCAGCTCTCATTCACAATAATACAAATGATGTACAACTAGTAGCTCTCATTCAGACTAATACAAATGATGAACAACTGGCAGCTCTGATTTATACTAATACAAATGATGTACAACTGGCAGCTCTCATTCACACTAATACAAATGATGTACAAGTGGCTGCTCTTATTCACACTAATACAAATGATGTACAACTGGCAGCTCTCATTCACACTAATCCAAATGATGTACAACTGTAAGCTCTCATTCAGACTAATACAAATGACGTACAACAAACTGCTCTCATTCAGACTAATACAAATGATGTACAACTGGCAGCTCTCATTTAGTCTAATACAAATGATGTACAACTGACAGCTCTCATTCACACTAATACAAATGATGTACAACAAACTGCTCTCATTCAGACTAATACAAATGATGCACAACTGGCAGCTCTCATTTAGTCTAATACAAATGATGTACAACTGGCAGCTCTCATTCACAATAATACAAATGATGTACAACTAGTAGCTCTCATTCAGACTAATACAAATGATGAACAACTGGCAGCTCTCATTCACACTAATCCAAATGATGTACAACAAACTGCTCTCATTCAGACTAATACAAATGATGCACAACTGGCAGCTCTCATTTAGTCTAATACAAATGATGTACAACTGGCAACTCTCATTCACACTAATCCAAATGATGTACAACTAGCAGCTCTCATTCACACTAATACAAATCATGTACAACTGGCAGCTCTCATTCACACTAATACAAATAATGTGCAACTGGCAGCTCTCATTTACACTAATACAAATGATGTACAACTGGCAGCTCTGATTTACACTAATACAAATGATGTACAACTGGCAGCTCTCATTCACACTAATACAAATGATGTACAACTGGCAGCTCTCATTCACAATAATACAAATGATGTACAACTAGTAGCTCTCATTCAGACTAATACAAATGATGAACAACTGGCAGCTCTCATTCACACTAATCCAAATGATGTACAACAAACTGCTCTCATTCAGACTAATACAAATGATGCACAACTGGCAGCTCTCATTTAGTCTAATACAAATGATGTACAACTGGCAACTCTCATTCACACTAATCCAAATGATGTACAACTAGCAGCTCTCATTCACACTAATACAAATCATGTACAACTGGCAGCTCTCATTCACACTAATACAAATGATGTGCAACTGGCAGCTCTCATTTACACTAATACAAATGATGTACAACTGGCAGCTCTGATTTACACTAATACAAATGATGTACAACTGGCAGCTCTCATTCACACTAATACAAATGATGTACAACTGGCAGCTCTCATTCACACTAATCCAAATGATGTAAAACTGTAAGCTCTCATTCAGACTAATACAAATGACGTACAACTGGCAGCTCTCATTCACACTAATACAAATGATGTACAACTGGCAGCTCTCACTCACACTAATCCAAATGATGTAAAACTGTAAGCTCTCATTCAGACTAATACAAATGACGTACAACTGGCAGCTCTCATTCACACTAATACAAATGATGTACAACTGGCAGCTCTGATTTACACTAATACAAATGATGTACAACTGTCAGCTCTCATTCACACTAATACAAATGATGTACAACTGGCAGCTCTCATTCACACTAATCCAAATGATGTACAACTGTAAGCTCTCATTCAGACTAATACAAATGACGTACAACTAGCAGCTCTCATTCACACTAATTTAAATGATGTACAACTGGCAGCTCTCATTTAGTCTAATACAAATGATGTACAACTGGCTGCTCTCATTCACACTAATCCAAATGATGTACAACTGGCAGCTCTCATTCAGACTAATACAAAAGATGTACAACTGGCAGCTCTCAGTCACACTAATGCAAATGATGTACAACTGGCAGCTCTCATTCACACTAATATAAATGATGTACAACTGGCAGCTCTCATTCACACTAATATAAATGATGTACAACTGGCAGCTCTCATTCACACTAATACAAATCATGTACAACTGGCAGCTCTGATTTACACTAATATAAATGATGTACAACTTGCAGCTCTCATTCAGACTAATACAAATGCTGTACAACTGGCAGCTCTCATTCACACTAATACAAATTATGTACAACTGCAGCTCTCATTCACACTAATATAAATGATGTACAACTGGCAGCTCTTATTTACACTAATACAAATGATGTACAACTGGCAGCTCTCATTCACACTAATCCAAATGATGTACAACTACTAGCAGCGCTCATTCAGACTAATACAAATGATGTACAACTGGCAGCTCTGATTTACACTAATCCAAATGATGTACAACTACTAGCAGCGCTCATTCAGACTAGTATAAATGATGTATAACTGGCAGCTCTCAGTCACACTAATGCAAATGATGTACAACTGGCAGCTCTCATTCACACTAATATAAATGATGTACAACTGGCAGCTCTCTTTCACACTAATATAAATGATGTACAAATGGCAGCTCTCATTCACACTAATATAAATGATGTACAACAAACGGCTCTCATTCAGACTAATACAAATGATGCACAACTGGCAGCTCTCATTTACACTAATACAAATGATGTACAACTGGCAGCTCTCATTCACAATAATACAAATGATGTACAACTAGTAGCTCTCATTCAGACTAATACAAATGATGAACAACTGGCAGCTCTCATTCACACTAATCCAAATGATGTACAACAAACTGCTCTCATTCAGACTAATACAAATGATGCACAACTGGCAGCTCTCATTTAGTCTAATACAAATGATGTACAACTGGCAACTCTCATTCACACTAATCCAAATGATGTACAACTAGCAGCTCTCATTCACACTAATACAAATCATGTACAACTGGCAGCTCTCATTCACACTAATACAAATGATGTGCAACTGGCAGCTCTCATTTACACTAATACAAATGATGTACAACTGGCAGCTCTGATTTACACTAATACAAATGATGTACAACTGGCAGCTCTCATTCACACTAATACAAATGATGTACAACTGGCAGCTCTCATTCACACTAATCCAAATGATGTAAAACTGTAAGCTCTCATTCAGACTAATACAAATGACGTACAACTGGCAGCTCTCATTCACGCTAATACAAATGATGTACAACTGGCAGCTCTCACTCACACTAATCCAAATGATGTAAAACTGTAAGCTCTCATTCAGACTAATACAAATGACGTACAACTGGCAGCTCTCATTCACACTAATACAAATGATGTACAACTGGCAGCTCTGATTTACACTAATACAAATGATGTACAACTGTCAGCTCTCATTCACACTAATACAAATGATGTACAACTGGCAGCTCTCATTCACACTAATCCAAATGATGTACAAATGTAAGCTCTCATTCAGACTAATACAAATGACGTACAACTAGCAGCTCTCATTCACACTAATTTAAATGATGTACAACTGGCAGCTCTCATTTAGTCTAATACAAATGATGTACAACTGGCTGCTCTCATTCACACTAATCCAAATGATGTACAACTGGCAGCTCTCATTCAGACTAATACAAAAGATGTACAACTGGCAGCTCTCAGTCACACTAATGCAAATGATGTACAACTGGCAGCTCTCATTCACACTAATATAAATGATGTACAACTGGCAGCTCTCATTCACACTAATATAAATGATGTACAACTGGCAGCTCTCATTCACACTAATACAAATCATGTACAACTGGCAGCTCTGATTTACACTAATATAAATGATGTACAACTTGCAGCTCTCATTCAGACTAATACAAATGCTGTACAACTGGCAGCTCTCATTCACACTAATACAAATTATGTACAACTGCAGCTCTCATTCACACTAATATAAATGATGTACAACTGGCAGCTCTTATTTACACTAATACAAATGATGTACAACTGGCAGCTCTCATTCACACTAATCCAAATGATGTACAACTACTAGCAGCGCTCATTCAGACTAATACAAATGATGTACAACTGGCAGCTCTGATTTACACTAATCCAAATGATGTACAACTACTAGCAGTGCTCATTCAGACTAGTATAAATGATGTATAACTGGCAGCTCTCAGTCACACTAATGCAAATGATGTACAACTGGCAGCTCTCATTCACACTAATATAAATGATGTACAACTGGCAGCTCTCTTTCACACTAATATAAATGATGTACAAATGGCAGCTCTCATTCACACGAATATAAATGATGTACAACTGGCAGCTGTCATTCACACTAATACAAATGATGTACAACTGGCAGCTCTGATTTACACTAATATAAATGATGTACAACTTGCAGCTTTCATTCACAATAATCCAAATGATGTACAACTGTCAGCTCTCATTCAGACTAATACAAATGATGTAGAACTGGCAGCTCTCATTCACACTAATACAAATGATGTACAACTGGCTGCTCTCATTCACACTAATACAAATGATGTACAACTGGCTGCTCTCATTCACACTAATACAAATGATGTACAACTGGCAGCTCTCATTCACAATAATACAAATGATGTACAACTAGTAGCTCTCATTCAGACTAATACAAATGATGAACAACTGGCAGCTCTGATTTACACTAATACAAATGATGTACAACTGGCAGCTCTCATTCACACTAATACAAATGATGTACAAGTGGCTGCTCTTATTCACACTAATACAAATGATGTACAACTGGCAGCTCTCATTCACACTAATCCAAATGATGTACAACTGTAAGCTCTCATTCAGACTAATACAAATGACGTACAACAAACTGCTCTCATTCAGACTAATACAAATGATGTACAACTGGCAGCTCTCATTTAGTCTAATACAAATGATGTACAACTGGCAGCTCTCATTCACACTAATACAAATGATGTACAACAAACTGCTCTCATTCAGACTAATACAAATGATGCACAACTGGCAGCTCTCTTTTAGTCTAATACAAATGATGTACAACTTGCAGCTCTCATTCACAATAATACAAATGATGTACAACTAGTAGCTCTCATTCAGACTAATACAAATGATGAAAACTGGCAGCTCTCATTCACACTAATCCAAATGATGTACAACAAACTGCTCTCATTCAGACTAATACAAATGATGCACAACTGGCAGCTCTCATTTAGTCTAATACAAATGATGTACAACTGGCAACTCTCATTCACACTAATCCAAATGATGTACAACTAGCAGCTCTCATTCAGAATAATACAAATGATGTACAACTGGCTGCTCTCATTCACACTAATACAAATCATGTACAACTGGCAGCTCTCATTCACACTAATACAAATGATGTGCAACTGGCAGCTCTCATTTACACTAATACAAATGATGTACAACTGGCAGCTCTGATTTACACTAATACAAATGATTTACAACTGGCAGCTCTCATTCACACTAATACAAATGATGTACAACTGGCAGCTCTCATTCACACTAATCCAAATGATGTACAACTGTAAGCTCTCATTCAGACTAATACAAATGACGTACAACTGGCAGCTCTCATTCACACTAATACAAATGATGTACAACTGGCAGCTCTGATTTACACTAATACAAATGATGTACAACTGGCAGCTCTCATTCACACTAATACAAATAATGTACAACTGGCAGCTCTCATTCACACTAATCCAAATGATGTACAACTAGCAGCTCTCATTCACACTAATACAAATGATGTACAACTGGCAGCTCTCATTTAGTCTAATACAAATGATGTACAACTGGCTGCTCTCATTCACACTAATACAAATCATGTACAACTGGCTGCTCTCATTCACACTAATTCAAATGATGTACAACTGGCAGCTCTCATTCAACTAATACAAATGATGTACAACTGGCAGCTCTCATTCACACTCATACAAATGATGTACAACTGGCAGCTCTCATTCACACTAATCCAAATGATGTACAACTAGCAGCTCTCATTCAGACTAATACAAATGATGAACAACTGGCAGCTCTCATTCACACTAATACAAATGATGTACAGCAAACTGCTCTCATTCAGACTAATACAAATGATGTACAACTGGCAGCTCTTATTTAGTCTAATACAAATGATGTACAACTGGCAGCTCTCATTCACACTAATCCAAATAATGTACAACTAGCAGCTCTCATTCAGACTAATACAAATGATGTTCAATTGGCAGCTCTCATTCACACTAATACAAATGATGTACAACTGGCAGCTATTAGTGTAAATCAGAGCTGCCAGTTGTACATCACTTTTATTAGTGTAAATCAGAGCTGCCAGTTGTACATCATTTGTATTTGTCTGAATGAGAGCTGACCTCTCATTCAGACAAATACAAATGATGTACAACTGGCAGCTCTGATTTACACTAATAAAAGTGATGTACAACTGGCAGCTCTGATTTACACTAATACAAATGATGTACAATTGGCTGCTCTCATTCACACTAATACAAATGATGTACAACTGGCAGCTCTCATTCACACTAATACAAATGATGTACAGCTGGCAGCTCTGATTTACACTAATATAAATGATGTACAACTGGCAGCTCTCATTTACTCTAATACAAATGATGTACAACTGGCAGCTCTCATTCACACTAATACAAATGATGTACAAGTGGCTGCTCTTATTCACACTAATACAAATGATGTACAACTGGCAGCTCTCATTCACACTAATCCAAATGATGTACAACTGTAAGCTCTCATTCAGACTAATACAAATGACGTACAACAAACTGCTCTCATTCAGACTAATACAAATGATGTACAACTGGCAGCTCTCATTTAGTCTAATACAAATGATGTACAACTGGCAGCTCTCATTCACACTAATACAAATGATGTACAACAAACTGCTCTCATTCAGACTAATACAAATGATGCACAACTGGCAGCTCTCTTTTAGTCTAATACAAATGATGTACAACTTGCAGCTCTCATTCACAATAATACAAATGATGTACAACTAGTAGCTCTCATTCAGACTAATACAAATGATGAAAACTGGCAGCTCTCATTCACACTAATCCAAATGATGTACAACAAACTGCTCTCATTCAGACTAATACAAATGATGCACAACTGGCAGCTCTCATTTAGTCTAATACAAATGATGTACAACTGGCAACTCTCATTCACACTAATCCAAATGATGTACAACTAGCAGCTCTCATTCAGAATAATACAAATGATGTACAACTGGCTGCTCTCATTCACACTAATACAAATCATGTACAACTGGCAGCTCTCATTCACACTAATACAAATGATGTGCAACTGGCAGCTCTCATTTACACTAATACAAATGATGTACAACTGGCAGCTCTGATTTACACTAATACAAATGATTTACAACTGGCAGCTCTCATTCACACTAATACAAATGATGTACAACTGGCAGCTCTCATTCACACTAATCCAAATGATGTACAACTGTAAGCTCTCATTCAGACTAATACAAATGACGTACAACTGGCAGCTCTCATTCACACTAATACAAATGATGTACAACTGGCAGCTCTGATTTACACTAATACAAATGATGTACAACTGGCAGCTCTCATTCACACTAATACAAATAATGTACAACTGGCAGCTCTCATTCACACTAATCCAAATGATGTACAACTAGCAGCTCTCATTCACACTAATACAAATGATGTACAACTGGCAGCTCTCATTTAGTCTAATACAAATGATGTACAACTGGCTGCTCTCATTCACACTAATACAAATCATGTACAACTGGCTGCTCTCATTCACACTAATTCAAATGATGTACAACTGGCAGCTCTCATTCAACTAATACAAATGATGTACAACTGGCAGCTCTCATTCACACTCATACAAATGATGTACAACTGGCAGCTCTCATTCACACTAATCCAAATGATGTACAACTAGCAGCTCTCATTCAGACTAATACAAATGATGTACAACTGGCAGCTCTCATTCACACTAATACAAATGATGTACAGCAAACTGCTCTCATTCAGACTAATACAAATGATGTACAACTGGCAGCTCTTATTTAGTCTAATACAAATGATGTACAACTGGCAGCTCTCATTCACACTAATCCAAATAATGTACAACTAGCAGCTCTCATTCAGACTAATACAAATGATGTTCAATTGGCAGCTCTCATTCACACTAATACAAATGATGTACAACTGGCAGCTATTAGTGTAAATCAGAGCTGCCAGTTGTACATCACTTTTATTAGTGTAAATCAGAGCTGCCAGTTGTACATCATTTGTATTTGTCTGAATGAGAGCTGACCTCTCATTCAGACAAATACAAATGATGTACAACTGGCAGCTCTGATTTACACTAATAAAAGTGATGTACAACTGGCAGCTCTGATTTACACTAATACAAATGATGTACAATTGGCTGCTCTCATTCACACTAATACAAATGATGTACAACTGGCAGCTCTCATTCACACTAATACAAATGATGTACAGCTGGCAGCTCTGATTTACACTAATATAAATGATGTACAACTGGCAGCTCTCATTTACTCTAATACAAATGATGTACAACTGGCAGCTCTTATTTACACTAATACAAATGATGTACAACTGGCAGCTCTCATTCACACTAATACAAATGATATACAACTGGCAGCTCTCATTCACACTAATACAAATGATGTACAACTAGCTGCTCTTATTCACACTAATCCAAATGATGTACAACTGGCAGCTCTCATTCACACTAATACAAATGATGTACAACAAACTGCTCTCATCCAGACTAATACAAATGATGTACAACTGTCATCTCTCATTTAGTCTAATACAAATGATGTACAACTGGCAACTCTCATTCACACTAATCCAAATGATGAACAACTGTCATCTCTCATTCAGACAAATACAAATGACGTACAACTGGCAGCTCTGATTTACACTAATACAAGTGATGTACAACTGGCAGCTCTGATTTACACTAATACAAATTATGTACAACTGGCAGCTCTCATTCAGTCTAATACAAATGATGTACAACTGCCAGCTCTCATTCAGACTAATACAAATGATGTACAACTGGCTGCTCTCATTCAGACTAATACAAATGATGTACAACTGACAGCTCTCATTCACACTAATACAAATGATGTACAACTGGCAGCTCTCATTCACACTAATACATATGATGTACAACTGTCAGCTCTCATTCAGACTAATACAAATGATGTTCAACTGGCTGCTCTCATTCACACTAATTCGAATGATGTACAACTGTCAGCTCTCATTCAGACTAATACAAATGATGTACAACTGGCTGCTCTCATTCACACTAATTCGAATTATGTACAACTGGCAGCTCTCATTCACACTCATACAAATGATGTACAACTAGCAGCTCTCATTCACACTCATACAAATGATGTACAACTGGCAGCTCTCATTCAGACTAATCCAAATTATGTACAACTGGCAGCTCTCATTCACAATAATCCAAATGATGTACAATTGGCAGCTCTCATTCAGACTAATACAAATGATGTAGAACTGGCAGCTCTCATTCAGACTAATACAAATGATGTACAACTGGCAGCTCTCATTCACACTCATACAAATGATGTACAACTGGCAGCTCTCATTCACACTCATACAAATGATGTACAACTGGCAGCTCTCATTCACACTAATACAAATCATGTACAACTGGCTGCTCTCATTCACACTAATGCAAATGATGTACAACTGGCAGCTCTCATTCACACTAATACAAATCATGTACAACTGGCTGCTCTCATTCACACTAATGCAAATGATGTACAACTAGTAGCTCTCATTCACAATAATACAAATGATGTACAACTAGTAGCTCTCATTCACACTAATACAAATCATGTACAACTGGCTGCTCTCATTCGCACTAATACAAATGATGTACAACTGGCAGCTCTCATTCACACTAATACAAATGATGTACAACTGGCAGCTCTCATTCACACTCATACAAATGATGTACAACTGGCAGCTCTCATTCACACTCCTACAAATGATTTACATCTGGCAGCTCTCATTCACACTCATACAAATGATGTACAACTAGCAGCTCTCATTCACACTAATACAAATGATGTACAACTGGCAGCGCTCATTCACACTAATACAAATGATGTACAACTGTCAGCTCTCATTCACACTAATACAAATCATTTACAACTGGCAGCTCTCATTCACACTAATACAAATGATGTACAACTAGCAGCTCTCATTCACACTAATACAAGTGATGTACAACTGGCAGCGCTCATTCACACTAATACAAATGATGTACAACTGGCAGCGCTCATTCACACTAATACAAATGATGTACAACTGGCAGTTCTCATTCACACTCATACAAATGATGTACAACTGGCTGCTCTCATTTGCACTAATACAAATGATGTACAACTGGCTGCTCTCATTCGCACTAATACAAATGATGTACAACTGGCAGCTCTCATTCACACTCATACAAATGATGTACAACTGGCAGCTCTCATTCACACTCATACAAATGATGTACAATTGGCAGCTCTCATTTACACTAATACAAATGATTTACAACTGGCAGCTCTTATTCACACTAATACAAATGATGTACAAATGGCAGCTCTCATTCACACTAATCCAAGTGATGTACAACTGGCTGCTCTTATTCACACTAATACATATGATTTATAACTGGCAACTCTCATTCACACTCATACAAATGATGTACAACTAGCAGCTCTCATTCACACTCATACAAATGATGTACAACTGGCAGCTCTCATTCAGACTAATACAAATGATGTACAACTGGCAGCTCTCATTCACAATAATCCAAATGATGTACAATTGGCAGCTCTCATTCAGACTAATACAAATGATGTACAACTGGCAGCTCTCATTCACACTCATACAAATGATGTACAACTGCCAGCTCTCATTCACACTCATACAAATGATGTACAACTGGCAGCTCTCATTCAGATTAATACAAATGATGTACAATTGGCAGCTTTCATTCACACTAATACAAATCACGTACAACTCGCTGCTCTCATTCCCACTAATACAAATGATGTACAACTGGCAGCTCTCATTCACACTAATACAAATGATGTACAACTGGCAGCTCTCATTCACACTAATACAAATGATGTACAACTGGCAGCGCTCATTCACACTAATACAAATCATGTCCAACTGGCAGCTCTCATTCACACTAATACAAATCATGTACAACTGGCTGCTCTCGTTCGCACTAATACAAATGATGTACAACTGGCAACTCTCATTCACACTAATACAAATGATGTACAACTGGCAGCTCTCATTCACAGTCATTCAAATGATGTACAACTGGCAGCTCTCATTCACACTAACACAAATGATGTACAACTGGCAGCTCTCATTCCCACTAATACAAATGATGTACAAATGGCAGCTCTCATTCACACTAATACAAATGGCAGCTCTCATTCAGTCTAATACAAATGATGTACAACTGGCAGCTCTCATTCAGACTAATACAAATGATGTATAACTGGCAGCTCTCATTCAGACTAATACAAATGATGTACAACTGGCAGCTCTCATTCACACTAATACAAATGATGTACAACTGGCAGCTCTCATTCACACTCATTCAAATGATGTACAACTGGCAGCTCTCATTCACACTAATACAAATGATGTACAACTGGCAGCTCTCATTCAGACTAATACAAATGATGTACAAATGGCAGCTCTCATTCAGACTAATACAAATGATGTACAACTGGCTGCTCTCATTCACACTAATACAAATTATGTACAACTGGCAGCTCTCATTCACACTAACACAAATGATGTACAACTGGCAGCTCTCATTCACACTAACACAAATGATGTACAACTGGCAGCTCTCATTCACACTAATACAAATGATTTACAATTGGCAGCTCTCATTCAGACTAATACAAATGATGTACAACTGGCAGCTCTCATTCATACTCCTACAAATGATGTACAACTGGCAGCTCTCATTCACACTAATACAAATGATGTACAACTGGCAGCTCTCATTCACACTAATACAAATGATGTACAACTGGCAGCTCTCATTTAGTCTAATACAAATTATGTACAACTGGCAGCTCTCATTCACACTAATACAAATGATGTACAACTGGCAGCTCTCATTCACACTAATACAAATGATGTACAACTGGCAGCTCTCATTCACACTAATACAAATGATGTACAACTGGCAGTTTGCACTCCCAGTGATACAGAGGATTTACCACTAGCAGCACAAATCCAGCTTGTCAGATTTCCTGAAATATTCATTCTCAACAAAATCTCACATTAAAAATTTAAACCCTAAATAATTAGATGCAAAGAGATTAACTGCAGTTAATGGTGCAGAAAGTACTGCTATATTATATGGGTAAATAAAGATGTATAATTACAGACAACTTTCACATGATAAAATCCTATCTACAGCACTTTTTTCTTTAAAGGGACGATAACAAATAAGACAGCAAGCAAGTGAAATCATTTAAAAGGACATGAAACCCAATCATTTTGTTTCATGATTCAGATAGAGTTTGCATGATTAAACAACATTCCATTTTTCTTTTATTATGTAATTTTCTTTATTCTCTTGGTATCCTTTGCTGAAGAAGCAGGAATGCACTACTAGGATCTAATTGAACAGGTGAGCCAATGATGAGAGGTATTTATGTCTAGCCACTAATCAGCAGCTAGCTCTCAGCAGTACACTGCTGCTCTCGAGCCTACCCAGGTATGCCTTTCAACAAAGATACAAAGAGAAATATCAAATTAGATCATAGAAGTACATTGTAAAGTTGCTTTATATTGCACAGACTTTGTATCTAAATCATGGAAGTATAATCTTGACTTACATGTCAAAGGATATCGAAAGGATTCCACCACTTTAAACGGATGATCTACCCAAATAGAACCCTCTCTATGCTCCATGCTCCTTTAAGTATGATATGATTTAATTAAGAAAAACAAGCAATGCAAGGACAGACAATTTCTTAGAAAAAGAGGGACACCAATGAAATGAAAACAAATAGATCACTGGTGATGTAAGATCAATAAAAGTAAAATTATTTTTTTCGAAATGTATAGTTAGAAGCTATCTATGTCTTTGAAATAAACATTTGTAGGAAGTGTAGCAGATTAATCAGGCTTTACAATAATATGAGTAGATGCTACAGATTGATTTAAAGGGACAGTTTACTCCAGAGTTATTATTGTTTAAAAAGATAAATAATCCCTTTATCACTGATTATATTATTACACATTTTACCTTTGTTATTACCTTGTATCTAAGCCTCTGCAGACTGCCCCCTTATCTCAGTTCTTTTGACAGACTTGCATTTTAGTCAATCAGTGCTGACTCATAGGTAACTCCATGAACTAGCCCTATCTAGCTGTGAAAAACTGTTAAAATGCACTAAGAGGCAGCATTCAGGGGCTTAGAAATTAGCAAATGAGCCTACTTAGGGGTAGCTTTCAACAAAGAATACCAAGAGAACAAAGCACATTTAATGATAATAGTACATTGTAAAATTGTTAAATATAGCATGCCCTATCTGAATCATGAAAATTTAATTTGACTAGACTGTCCCTTTAAGGTAAACAAAGGACATCAATCTCAAAACGAAATGAACTATAACTTTTTAATTTTTTATTTAAGCAAATATTTATTTTCTTTGATTTATGGCTGAAAATGATTGTGATTCCACTGCGCCCAGGGCACCTGGAGTGTTTTGTGAAGGCTTCAGAACACTGACCATGCAACATGCTACATTGATCCGTTTAGTAACTCATTTATATCTGTTCCCTTATCCACACAAAGAGACAAAAAAAAACATATTCATGAGGCTGATCAATAGATATGTCCCTTGACTTCAAAACAATCTAAACTTAACCTCTTAAGGACATATGACGGAATTGTTTCCGTCATAAAACAATTGAGCAAACTGAAAGCTGTGTCCTTAAAGGGTTAAGTAACAAAGTTATAAAATATTTGTTTTCTATGCAAATCTTCTGCAGTGCACTGCCTCAAGGGACATTACACACTAAATAAATGCTAGATATAAAAATGTATTCAAAGCAAAGATTACCCTTAAAATAGTGTTTAGATTCATTTTTAATTATAGTTGTTTAAATATTTAAGAAATAAATGTAAAGTTGTAGTTGCTATAAAGCAAATGAATGCTACCATGTTGTAACCTAGGTTTCCCTTAACTTATGTTGCAGATAATTAGGGATAAAACAAAGTCACTAAAGTAAAGTGTGTAACAATGGCTGTATGGAATATAGCAATGGTAAATGATTTTAAACCATGTGAGTTAGTTACTTTATCAGCTCCTTTATAACTGGTACAAACTGGCTTCAGAGTTATCAGATAAGAAGAAAAGAAAAGAGGCTTTTAATTCTAGGATAACTAAGCTATAACGTTGCAGCATTCATTACTTTATAGAAATGCAGGGGAATTAGAAAGTCTACAATTTTCAAAGGTAAAGGGACAGTCTAGGCCAAAATAAACTTTGATGATTCAGATAGAGCATGTAATTTTAAACAGTTTTCCAATTTACTTTTATCACCAATTTTGCTTTGTTCTCTTGGTATTCTTAGTTGAAAGCTTAACCTAGGAGGTTCATATGCTAATTTCTTAGACCTTGAAACCCACCTCTTTCAGATTGTATTTTAACAGTTTTTCACCACTAGAGGGTGTTAGTTCACGTATTTCATATAGATAACACTGTACTCGTGCACGTGAAGTTATCTGGGAGCAGGCACTGATTGGCTAGACTGCAAGTCTGTCAAAAGAACTGAAAAAAGGGTCAGTTTGCAGAGGCTTAGATACAAGATAATCACAGAGGTAAAAGTGTTGGTTATGCAAAACTGGGGAATGGGTAATGAAGGGATTATCTATCTTTTAAAACAATAAAAATTCTGGTGTAGACTGTCCCTTTAAGTTACAGAGAAAGGGGACACAAATAATGAAAGTTTTTTTTTAGTATGCAATAATTTCAGATTGTTGTATGTCCCTTTAATTATTGGTACATGTTAAAGGGACAGTATACACTCATTTTCATATAACTGCATGTAATAGACATTACTATAAAGAATAAGATGCACAGATACTGATATAAAAATCCAGTATAAAACTGTTTAAAAACTTACTTAGAAGCTGTTAGCTTGGCTCTGTTGAAAAGGCAGCTGGAAAGCCCACTGCAAGTGGCAAATAAGACACTTCCCCCCCTCCCCCTTCTTTTGCATACGAAAAGACCCTTTACACAAACAGGAGCAAGCTGGAGAAGGTAGCTGACGGTATTCACATAAAACTTTGGGGCTTGGTTAGGAGTCTGAAAATCAGAGCAATGTTATTTAAAAATAAGCAAAACTATACATTTATTTTAAAAAACAACTTTATGGGATATATAAATAGATCATCTACAAAACATTTATGCAAAGAAAAAATGAGTGTATAATGTCCCTTTAAGTATATATAAAAATGCCTTAAAATGTATCTTTATCAGGAGGTGTAACTACAGGGTTATCTGCTGTGACATGACTTGGCCATGTTGTCCTTCAGTAACTAGACTTTGTTGTCACATTGTTTCCTATGACATTTTAAGGCTTTAATAAGTGGTGTATATAAACCTTACCAGGCCCCAGGAAAAAGTCTGCAGAAGAACCCCACATTTCATACATATATCATGATGGGTCAGTTTTGTTTAGGTGATTTTTGACTAACCAGTGAGGAATCACTGAGCCCTTTATCTCCTGATACAGCTACTAGCTACACATATATATTGGATAAAGTAACATTCTGCAGTAGACTGTCCCTTTAATTCTTAGTAACTGTCCCTTTAACATATTTGAGAGTTGACTTAAACACCTTGAGATTGTAATATAACATTTTTAATTATGCTTAGTACAACAGCTTTGGGTTCCAACCCCCCCCCCCCCCTTTTCCTGTAATTTAAGACTTACAATTGTGGGTTTTCCTGTTGTAACAACTCTAAGAGCAAATACCATACTTCATATTGCAAAGGAAAACATGGACAATAAAGACCATAAAAGAATACACAAATAGCCCTCATGTAGTCATCTGTAACACATAATGTGTATATACATAATGAGAGGATAGAGTACCAAATGGTAAGGGGAGTATGCTTAAATTATTAAAACATAACTTTTAATATATACGCAAAAAAACAGGAGATAAAATAAAGGGATGTACAATTAAAAACCATACTTCATATGTTTAACCCTGACACAAATGTGCCCTTAATTGGATTCAGCAGCAATGATAAGATAAGAACAGCAAACCAAAGCATGTTTTGTTAACATAATGGTCGTTACTAGCAGTGACTACTTCAGGGGCAAGACTGGATTGGCTACTCCAGATAAATCAAATGCTGGGTGTAGTTTCAATTTCAGTAAACAAGGGGTTAATAAATTCAACACATTTTCACACTCAATGCATTCATTTATTGCACAACTGAAGAAAAATATTGTAATTACAAGGTGTTTACTGCCCTTTTTAGTGCGGATGATGACACGTGTTATAATCTGGGGAGTGCACTTTTCAGAGCTAAACTCCCCCACCCACACACACACACTTACCCACACATAAGAGATTCAGAACTGCTGGACTGCAGTTAAAGGGACAGGACAGTCAACTCCAAAAATTGTATTGTCTAAAAAGATATATAATCCCTTTCTTACCCATTCCCCAGTTTTGCATAACTAACACAGTCATATAAATACACTTTTTACCTCTGTGATAACCTTGTATCATCTAAGCCTCTTTTGACAGCCCCCTGATCACATGGCTTAGGCTATTTATGTATTATCATTAGTGCAGTGTCAGCCACAACTTCACAGGTGTATGCATAATGTTATCTATATGGCCCACATAGATTAGCAGTCTCTTGTTGTGACGATGACGAGCTATTAAAAAAGCATGAGATAAGAGGCTGTCTGTAGTGGCTTAGAAACAGGCAGAAATTAAGAGGTTTAAATGTTATAAAGTATATTAATATAACAATGTTATTTGTGCAAAGCTGTGAGATAGTAAACAATAACAATGTTTGTGTTGACTGTCCCTTTAGAAACTTAAAGGGACATAATACTCATATGCAATGTCACTTGAAAGTGATGCAGTATAACTGTAAAAATCTGACAAGAAAATATCACCTTAATATTTCTATGTAAAAAAGGAAGATATTTTACCTCAAAACTTCGTTATTTTACAAGAGTAAGTGCTCTGGTTACAGTTATATTTCAGATACTGTCCAGCAATCAGTATCAGCAGTGCTGAGGTCATGCTATGCTTTGTTGTGATCTCATGAGATTTCATAGTAAAATTCCTTAAACTGAATAGGAAAATAACATGACAGTGTCTGCATATGCCAGATGCACACTGCCTTGTAAGTCATGGATGTAGCATCCCGATTGGCTGCTTAAAGTCTCTTTACAGTGAGGTGTGAATATTTAGGACATTTTGAGGTAAAATATCTTCCTTTTTAACATAGAGATGTACAGGTGATATTTTCTAGTCAGCTTTTGACAGTTATGCTACATCACATTCAAGTGCTTCAACATTTGGGTATCATGTCCCTTTAAGTGAGCTGGATGGAGGGGTAAATATTTAAACCCTTCAGTTTCAGCTCCTTTAAGCCCTAGAAACACGCAATGATATCCTTCTCTTTCAAACAGTGTGTGTCTTGGGCATATAAAGTAAAAACACATTAAAAAAAAATATACATTTAAATATTTATAATAGGCCATCCAAAATACCTAGAGGTCCCCATGACCCCATGTTTTAAAGAGCAGAAGTCCCTCTTTAAAATAAAGCCCCTGTATAGGTTTTAATATCCACAAGATCACCATGGTAATAGTGATTACCTGGTGTGAATAAATGTGCATTTATTTGAGTAGATGCTCATGCAATGTGCACATCAAAGTTAAATAGCTAAAAATAAGATTCTTTTGATAGTTTTGGGAAAAAACAACACAAATGCACAATTGTTTACAACCCTGTTTATTAAATATGAAATAAAAATATACATTTATATTACACATTTTGTTGGTGATAAGTTCTTACATGTTATAATATACCATACATAAAATAATGGTATAGATTGAAACTGTTGGGTCTACTGAAAACCCCCCAACATATAATATATGTAGGTGCCTCACTGAAAAATGGCCTACAGAAGGGCTTAAATGTGAGCATCTAAAAACTAAAAAAATGCTCAGCACAGGGGTGTAAATGGATCAGCAGTTAAGGGGTTAATATCACCCCTCTTTCTCTCTTTCTAATCACCTACTGTACATATTTTAGGGAATACAAAATAGCATTCATATATGTAGGGACATAGAAACATTACCTTGTTTTTACCCAGGGATAGCTCTAGAACTATTCCAACAATTCTAATATTGTTGTAAAAAAAAGTATTTTTGTACTTTATTTGCTTTTTTTTATATGGGCTTTGTTTAAACTTTGCAAGTCAATGGGCAACGTTACATTTATGTTAATATAGTATAGTCATAAAGTGGAATTACAAATAATCTTTGTCTTGAAGAGCTCTCTGTCTTTGTATTCTAACATAAGATAGTCATAGGAGACCCTGCAATGAATGTCTGTACAATGTAGGAATGTAATTATAGCAAACAGCATTTTCTAATGGCAGCAATTCAGCTAACAACACATATTATTATATTGCGCTTCTCATAAGCAGCCCAGGGGAACCATACAGACATGATATCTCTCCAATAACATTATTCGTCCCTTCATTAGAGCAGCAATGAGGAATTGCAGGAAGGGAGCTGAATATCTTTATGCCCTGTGATCCTAGTTACAAATTAGACCCTGATAATGAGTCCAAGCTCTGAGAGACTTGACCCTTTTTATATCCTTTGCATGGGCAAGATCTTTCTTTTAAATGGTGTCAGGGGTTGAGAGCTGACTTATAAATATAGCCTGCAACTGAGTACAAATCTGGCTGACACATACCCAAACACATAACTAGCATTTTGGTATTGCTAAGGGGTGGCTAGCAACAGGCTAGATCACTGGTTTTCAAACCTATTTCCTAACATGGGCCACCTCTACATAATGTACATACCCAAGCCAACAAGTGTTGTGATGATTGACTGTGTAGGCAAAGCTATAGACTGAGCACCCTAGAAAGAAACAAGTCTGCCTCTATGACCAGTTCCTCTTCTGTGCTTATGCATGGGTGTCCACACAGGGTTTGATTTATCATTCATATTCTCCTATATTTTCTCCTAAAAATTCGCATGAGAAATAATGCCCCTATTTGTCATTCAAAAATGGTCAAATTCGACTGTAAAATTCTCCTACTCTGTTCCCATTTTTCTTGGAGAACATGTTCTCCAAAAAAAGAGTTAAATGGACGTTTGCTCAAAAATTTTCTCCCCTTTAATTTGTTCCCAATTATCCACTTTACCTGCTGGTGTGTAATAAATTGTTTACAAGTATTTCCTTCACCCTTATATTGGCATTTGAAGTAGTTGATTTAGCCTGTGGTATCCCCACCTATTCTGAAAGTTTCTTGTCTTAGGTCCAAGCTATAGATAATCTGTGTAAACACAGCCAGCATAAGAAATTACACTCACACTGGGGTATAGAAGTGATAAGTCAAAACAAATTTAAAAATGCTATTATTTTCTCCAAGTATTGGTTTTTGGTTTATGGACAGATATAAGATAAAGAAGCATGTATATGCACACAATGTGATAAAGTAATGAGATCTGATTATACCTACAAGCTCAACCCATTTTATTAGGTTGCGGCTTCAAAACACAAAATCAGCTAATTCATATACACAAATAAACCTTAAAAAGGAAATTCTCATATATTTTATACCCAGTAGCTGGTAAAAAAAAAAGTAATAGTAAACACATCGTATTTCATATAGTTCTACTCATTAATTCTCCTAGTTACAAAATTATCATTGATATTCTCCTATAGAGGACTGGAAGTTCTCCTGCAAGTTCCTAGCTACTGTGGAGAACAATGTTAGAAATCTATTCTCTACCAGTTGTAGAAGCAATGTTAGAAAAAAAGGGCTCTACAATGTGCAAAAATGATCTATAACAAAGTGCAATAATAATGTTTATTGGAGCACAATAATAATCTGTATTGGGGTGATAAAACAATAATGGAGTGACAAAATAATATATAACAGAGCACAAGAAATATATCTATTGGGGCATAAAAATAAGATATAAAAGAAGCGCTAGAATTGAAGCACAAAACCAATGAAAATGTATATCTATTTTCATACATGACAGTTAGTTGAAGAGGGACATTAGCAAAGCTACGAGGAAGGCTGTATAAATATCTCTATTGTTTTATATATGACTTACATGGAGAATAGTTTCATATTTTCAGTGATAAATAAGGCGTAGATACTAATCCGATGAGATAAATTTATCTTTAGTTCTCTTCAGCTCTCCTATAGAGAAGCACAAAGAAAAAACAACTTTTTAATGATAAATACAGGCGCACAGGTGCGCCTCTCGAAAGACGAGCTGCAGAGAACTGATAGAAGAACAGAATGGAGAATTCCCCAAATGATTGATAAATTGAGCCCACAAAGGTGGAAGGGTGCACATTATGCTTCAGTCTTCAAATGCCTGAAGTCTGTTTGGGGTAGGGAGTAGCCCCTATACACTGTGTGCAGAATTATTAGGCAAATGAGTATTTTGACCACATCATCCTCTTTATGCATGTTGTCCAAGCTGTATAGGCTCGAAAGCCTGCTACCAATTAAGCATATTAGGTGATGTGCATCTCTGTAATGAGAAGAGGTGTGGTCTAATGACATCAACACCCTATATCAGGTGCGCATAATTATTAGGCAACTTCCTTTCCTTTGGCAAAATGGGTCAAAAGAAGGACTTGACAGGCTCAGAAAAGTCAAAAATAGTGAGATATCTTGCAGAGGGATGCAGCACTCTTAAAATTGCAAAGCTTCCGAAGCGTGATCATCGAACAATCAAGCGTTCCATTCAAAATAGTCAACAGGGTCTCAAGAAGCGTGTGGAAAAACCAAGGAGCAAAATAACTGCCCATGAACTGAGAAAAGTCAAGCGTGCAGCTGCCAAGATGCCACTTGCCACCAGTTTGGCCATATTTCAGAGCTGCAACATCACTGGAGTGCCCAAAAGCACAAGGTGTGCAATATTTAGAGACATGGCCAAGGTAAGAAAGGCTGAAAGACGACCACCACTGAACAAGACACACAAGCTGAAACGTCAAGACTGGGCCAAGAAATATCTCAAGACTGATTTTTCTAAGGTTTTATGGACTGATGAAATGAGAGTGAGTCTTGATGGGCCAGATGGATGGGCCCGTGGCTGGATTGGTAAAGGGCAGAGAGCTCTACTCCGACTCAGACGCCAGCAAGGTGGAGGTGGAGTACTGGTTTGGGCTGGTATCATCAAAGATGAGCTTGTGGGGCCTTTTCGGGTTGAGGATGGAGTCAAGCTCAACTCCCAGTCCTACTGCCAGTTTCTGGAAGACACCTTCTTCAAGCAGTGGTACAGGAAGAAGTCTGCATCCTTCAAGAAAAACATGATTTTCATGCAGGACAATGCTCCATCACACGCGTCCAAGTACTCCACAGCGTAGCTGGCAAGAAAGGGTATAAAAGAAGAAAATCTAATGACATGGCCTCCTTGTTCACCTGATCTGAACCCCATTGAGAACCTGTGGTCCATCATCAAATGTGAGATTTACAAGGAGGGAAAACAGTACACCTCTCTGAACAGTGTCTGGGAGGCTGTGGTTGCTGCTGCACGCAATGTTGATGGTGAACAGATCAAAACACTGACAGAATCCATGGATGGCAGGCTTTTGAGTGTCCTTGCAAAGAAAGGTGGCTATATTGGTCACTGATTTGTTTTTGTTTTGTTTTTGAATGTCAGAAATTTATATTTGTGAATGTTGAGATGTTATATTGGTTTCACTGGTAAAAATAAATAATTGAAATGGGTATATATTTGTTTCTTGTTAAGTTGCCTAATAATTATGCACAGTAATAGTCACCTGCACACACAGATATCCCCCTAAAATAGCTATAACTAAAAACAAACTAAAAACTACTTCCAAAACTATTCAGCTTTGATATTAATGAGTTTTTTGGGTTCATTGAGAACATGGTTGTTGTTCAATAATAAAATTAATCCTCAAAAATACAACTTGCCTAATAATTCTGCACTCCCTGTAATGTAACTTTCAACATATTATATCATCTTTCTAATGGTGGTTATTTGACCCTCAAATTGTTAATAATAAAAACTAATATAGCCTAATATGAGGCATTAAGAGACAAGATTATCACATGTAGACATCCCAGTCTTCAGATCTGTATATACTGTATAACGGACACTGTTATTGACTTTCCTGACACTCCCCAACAAGATATTAATACCAGCATTTTGCCTGGGTTGATAAGTAAACTGTATAAGGCGATTCTGTCAACTTTGAAAATATGTTATAGCAGTGGTCTGTTTAGCTTTTGTGATTTCCCTCAACAATTGAAAATTGCATGTGCCTCATATAATTCATACAGCTGGAGGCCAGAAATTCAGATTATCCTAGTTTTATGAAGGAATAATCTAGATTTTATTAAAGAGACAGAGACAAGTATTTTGCATACGCCTTTTCCTTTACTGCTCATGTGCCATTCAAAGAACAATAAACACTTTAAATATTTAACATAGAAAGCACAGAAATTAATATAGTAACCAATGAAAAACAACCCTGGATGGTGTGATCTAAAGCAGACCAATCAGAAAAGTTCATTCTGTTACAAACTCTTCAAATAGTATCCCAACTGCATCTTTGAACTTTGGTGGTGGAAGAAACAGGATAGTAAGGAGGAGAAAAAGAGATTTTAAATTGATTAGAAGAAAAAGAATTTATAAAAGATAAAGTACGTTTCTCATATTCTTTGAGACAAAGAACAACACACAAAGAAGGACAATCCGAAAAATAAGGATAAAAAATAGAGGAAGACGGGGGCGTGTCCAAGTAGCGGCTCTGAGCAGTCGCATGTTTCATGAGCTCCGTGTGATATGACAATAATCCGCCGATTATAGTTCAGAATTTACAGCATCCGCATACAAAAAGAGTGAAATAGTAATCTATCTACTATAGCCTGCTGTGTCTATGACCCCTGGGTTGTAACCGGACAAAAGAGGCCTGCAGCGGCGGCTAAACTCTCAGGCAGCATTCCGGGGTGATTTACCGGAGCTGGTCACCTACTACAGAAAAAGCTTCTCTTTTGACTCATCAGAACTTTTTTCATTTCATAAAGATAGAATATATTACCACACAACATACCGGCATTAAAGAGAAACCAGTCACAAAAACAAAAAATACCATAATGGAGATCAAGGAGCTTTGTGTTATGAAGGATGATCGCTTCGCCAAATTTGAAGCTATGCTACAGGTTTTGATCGATAAAGCTCCCTCAGAGCAAGAATTACAGCTTCTCATCAACAGGGTAAAAGGAACTGACCATGTGGCACTACCGGACCTGCCAGTTATAGTTCAGGAGGCCGAAAAGGCCCAGAAGCATGGCGAGCCTGACCTAACCTATACACTTATGAAGGGAAATACCACATTACTTCACAATCAGGTTTCATCGATGCCTGCACAAAAGCAAGCTAACAACAAGCATGAGACACCTGTAATCGGGCATGGAACTGGAAATGGAAGTGAGCTCCGACGGTTGATGCTGGAACTTACAAGGCGGGAAAACTCTGTATGCCTATCCAAAATGAAGTTCACTTCACAATACCACCAGCAGACAACCGCCGACAACACCATGTTACGGGATCACTGGGATGAGCGGGGACCCAGTTCTCTCCAACAACAGAAGCAAGGACGTACTGAGACTGCTAGATTAATCATGCCTTGTAACTCACTTTCGACACTAAAATTTCCAAGGTGGGAATACTCCACTGATCATTTCAAAATGGAGTCTATCCCACGCTACTACCAGGATCTAGACACTTATACCGACATATTGCAGGCTCGTTGTGGTGAGTCGGGACCCAGCTCTCTCAGGCAGCAAGGAAGCACTGTAGCTACGGGTTTAAATAAATTGCTTCAAAACACCATTCCGGATGGTACACCGGATCCTACACTCCGTGAAGGAGCACCCATCATACTGTCTGGCAACACACGACACTCTTACTCTACGATGTCTGCGAGTGCACACTTGAATATGGGTCATACTAATCGGATGAAAAGACGTGCTGGTGACTTACCGGTAGCCATCTTGGTGGACATTAGAGTCGATCCACTCCTACTGTTCCATTTTGGCTTATTGCGTTATCACTGAAAGACACAGAAAATGGGCCAAATGCACTACTGTTCCTAACTTCTGGAAGGCACTGTGATATTAGTAATACCTTTATGTATCCCTGATAGCTCTCTGTGGGGGTTAGGGGGGGCCCTAATAGAGAATCAATTTTAAAGTCAGACAGGGATCATAAATTTAACATGTTTCCTTGGCTCCGGAATGAAAAGATATAGTGTGGCTGGCTCCCTTTTGTGGCCTGCGGCCGGGGTTGCGCTTGGGATCTCAGTAACAAATCATATATTTGTAAGAAAAAGACAGTGCTTTTCGACAGTGCTTTTCGAGAGGGACCATGAATAGTTTTTGCCTATTAAGAAACATCACCTAGATCCTTGCCCCAGATACAGCACGCAATTTTTATTATAGAGAGCATAAGCGTAGCTAATTACAATGCGTAAAACAGTCTGCTAAGGGAGAAGTTTTTATGGACTTCCACTAAGGGAGAAGTATTTATGGACTTCCGATTGATCTTGTGTTTGATCTGCAAGATTATATATGCCAATTATTTGTTACTGTGTGAGTTCTGTTATGATGTTGAGATCAGCTCTGGTTTATGCATATATATTATCAAAATTTATATACTGCTTTATATCACAATTATTCTACTTTATCTCAGATGCATACTGTTTTTCTTTGCTTTTAGTTTAATCTTAATATAAGCCCCTGGACATTTACAAAGACAGCAGATAGGGCCCAAGAGTGGCCTGTAACAGCGTTTTTAGGGGCAGAAAAATGAGGACTATCATTGTTTTTGTACATTAAATAATTGCTATTGCTGTCTTTATATGATTTGTACACATTTAATTTTTCTTTTCCTCAATAAAAAATAAAAATAAATAAAAAATAAATAGAGGAAGACATAGATTTAGTTCTATTAGAAATATTAAAGATGACGCCTTGAGGGGAAAACATCTTAGCAGAGAAATTAATAGCTTTAACATCAGAAAATCTTCTGCAAGATAGAAGAAAGAGAAGAGTTGCAAGTGTCAGAGTTTTTTCTCTGCTTTGTTTGCCATGTGCTGCTGGCAGCCATTTTACTCACCTCTCTTGCTGAATCTGGTGCAGAGTGTGTGATGCTGCTCATTTCCTGTGCGCCCTCTTATGGCCAGACTGGTGTACATCATCCGTGTGAGACAGGTTGCAGTCTCAGAATTGTGATGTCATCACTTATTATTTAAAGGGCTTCTGTTCAGTATGCTTTGCCCTTGCATTGTCTCAAACCTGTTTGTGAGTTTCTTTGTCCCAGTTCCTGTGTATTACCTGGTTGTCTGATGTCCCTCCTGGTTCCTGATCTCTGGTTTGTTCCTGACTCTGCTGTTCTCCTTGTTCCTGATTCCGGCTTGTCTGACTACTCGCTTTGACTCTTGACTCGGCTCATCTGACTATTCACTTTGGCTCCTGACTCGGCTCGTCTGACTACCAGCTCTTGCTTTGACTCCTGGCTTGTTTTTTGACTTGTGGACTTTTTATTATTTTTTGCTGTAATTTTTATGGTTTAAGCTCACAAATTATGTTAATATAGAGGATCAGTGCAATAGTCGCTAATGTTTTTTTTTAAATTACACCTATATATTTATATAATTGTATTCTTACTTTTTAATTGCGGCATATGTTAGCTCTGCCTTGTTCCTTCCTTGAGTTTTTCACAGTGCAGTAGAGAGCACTCTCTCGTATGCATGATGCTCTGCTAATGTGGAACTCACTCACGTAATTACATACAATAGCAATGGGAGATACGTATGCACATGTGTTGCTTGAATGATCCATGACGTTGCTAACGCACGGTCAAAACATAATCCCCCCCCCCTTGCAAACATGCCAAAATGCCACAATTGTGATTGGACCTCGAGAAACATGTGATTTAAAAAAAAAAAGCACTTAGTGGCGGGGCTGACGGAGCGCACAATAGAATCAGAGTAGTTTTGTTTAAATTAAACAAGTACGTTTGTTTTTAAAAATTTTAATGATTGAAACTCATAGTAATTTTTTGTAGTTAGATTGATTGCCGTTAAGCAGCGTTGTTGACTTTACAATCACTTTAAGTTTAATAGATTTCATTAGTCTAGAAATTGAGATATGTTTTCCTATTAGGTATGTTATTAATCAATTTGCGACCTGCTGATATGGCTGATCTATAAACATTAATATATCTATAGGCTAAACCTGCATCAAATAAAGCAGTTAAGAAATGCAAAATTTCATTTAAAGGAGCTGAAAAGGGATCCAAAAACAAGAATATAACTCTGATGTGTAGATATTACATTTATTTTTTTAATAATAAATTCTTATATTTTTTAGTGAAATGTTTTTTCTTTTCTTTTGCTTTTTTAGGAGAATATGCATTCTCAATGACAGATTCAGAAGCTGTCTTAAATTTATTTCTGTAGTCTTTAATAGAATTATCAATCCTGTCGGGAATAGACTCTTCAGAAAAGGAGCCAGATTCATCAGCAAACATATTTATATAAATACAATGTATATAAATTAAACTGAAATAAACTTATAATAATGATAAATAATTATGAAATATTAAGCTAACTTAAGGTAAGTAACTAAAGTATATGAACAGCTCTCAGGAAAATAACAGTCATGGTAAAGTAGATAAAACTGTATAAAGTCAGTCAGAGAAGTAACAATGTAACAATGTTTCATCTGAAGTGAACAGACTGACTGAAAGGAGAGGGCGGGAAAGAGAGCTATGTCACAGCAGAGAAAAAAATGGAAGTGTCACCACTGGGGGCGGGGCTAAAGCGCAACAGAAAGAAAATGGATGCAGGAAGAAGATACAAACACGGAGAGACAACAAAAAAAACCAACAAGAGAAGGAGAGGGATAAAATCTCCTAAACGACTACGGTAATGAGGACAACATTAGATAACAAACAAGAAATGGACATAAAATATTAACATAAAACTAAGATTTTTTGTTTAAATGGGAATAACTCCTTAAAGACAAGATCAGTGATAGTAAAAACAAAATATGAAAGAGAAGACAATAAATATTACAGAAAATGAAATGAAATAAAAATAAAAACGAAATTAAACAAAAGTAAAAATGTTAACAGAAATTAAAATAAAATAAATAACGTTAATAAAAAGCAAATACAAAATATTAAATAAAAACTTTAATCAGAAAAAGAAAATAAAAAAGACAATAATAATATAACAATAATAATATAACAATTGATATAATACTTATCTCTTTGAGAGCAACAAAGTGAAAAGAGGCAGTTGGGATGAACTTTTCTGATTGGTCTGAATTAGATCACACCATCCAGTGTTGTTTTTCATTGGTTACCATATTCATTTCTGTGCTTTCTATGTTAAATATTTAAAGTGTTTATTGTTCTTTGAATGGCTGTTGAGCAGTAAAAGAAAAGGCTTATGCAAAATAGGAGTATCTGTCCTTGTAATAAAATC
Organism: Bombina bombina; assembly: GCF_027579735.1. Lineage (NCBI taxonomy): Eukaryota > Metazoa > Chordata > Amphibia > Anura > Bombinatoridae > Bombina > Bombina bombina. The sequence goes on along the minus strand of NC_069499.1, from coordinate 1,323,338,803 downwards.
AAGGAGGGGTCTATGTATCCAATTTAGTTAACCAGTGAAAATTGATTTGTAATTAAATGAATAAACAAAACAGTTGGATATTATAGGAGTGGGAAGGCACCTTGCCAAACAAATTCCTTTTAAAATTTGCTACCCCCATAAATCACGCTCCCCTAGGCCTAGGTTAGGTTAAAATGTGACCCTGCGTCATAGGTTTATTAATTTTCATATCTAGTGATGTCATAAAAAGTGTTATCAGATAAAGAAATCTATTATAATACACAAATAGGTTCCTCCATAATTGTATTTCTATTTGATACTTTAAACTATTTTTCATAACATGATCTTGTAATCTAGTGGCTCAGTGGATTTGAGAATGAGATGATCCAAGACAGCTGCATTTGAGTTTCCTTGTAGTAAATACATTGGGGCCTAATTATCAAGCTCAGAGTAGAGTGCTCCCACAGCTCTCCTGAAAGCCCCAGGTAAGCCCACCGTCTCAAGCACCATGGTCATATAGTCCCACCGCACCCTGTCAAATGCCTTCTCGGCATCGAATGACAGGGTGAGTAGGGACCTCTAGGTTCTGTCCGCCTCCGAAAATATATTAAGGAGTCGGTGTGTACTGTCTGTACCTTGGCAGTTAGTGACAAAACCCACTTGTTCTCTATGTATCACATCAGGTAAAAAAGGGCTGAGTCTGGTAGCTAGGATTTTTGCGTAAATTTTAACGTCAATATTAATTAGCGAAATAGGGCGATAGCTCTGACAGAGAGAGGGATCTTTACTTTCTTTCGGTATAGTCAGTGTGGGTGCTTCTAAAAACTCCTGTGGTAGGGAGCCTGTTTCAAAGGTCATGGCAAACAGTCTCTGTAAGTAAGCAATTAGAAGGGTGGCATAGGTTTTAAAGAATAGCGGAGTAAAGCCGTCTGGGCCTGGTGCTTTATGGAGCCTAAGCGACCTGATAGCTCTCTTGATTTCAGAAGGGGCAGTAGGGTTAGTAAGGTGTTGAGTTTTAAGATCATCTAGCTATGGGAGATTGAGGGAGATCAGAAAGTGTGAAATGGCATGATTAGGTGCTGTGGTAGTTTCTGGGTTGGATTTTAAATTATATAGTGTATTATAATAGGTCATAAAAGCCTCTCCAATTTCTTTAGGAGAATGTACCGTCCTATTAGGTCTTTGTATTTTTTGGATTTGCAAAGATTTAACTCTGGCTCTATGCTTGTTGGCTAATAGCCTGTCTGCCCTATTTCCCTGATAATAGAACATTTTCCGTAGTCTTAGTAAAGAGTCTTGGACTCTCAGCTTCTCCTTGGCTGTAATTTCCGATCGAATCTGTCCTATTTGTGACGCTAGGGTAGGGGGAGGGCTAAGTTTATTTTTTAGTTCTAGGGTCCTTATTTCCCCCGAAGAGTTGTGCAAGGGTAGCCCCATTATATAGGCTTTCATAGTCTGTGGCTGTCTGGAGGGTCCAGGGATTCTTGATTAGGTGGTCCGCTAAGTGCCATGAGCGCCTGGGGCTCTCTAGAGGAGAGAGGTTAATGGTGATAATCACCATATCACGATCAGACCAGGGGCAAGTCACAAGTCTATCATTATGCATTTTATCTAGGGTCCAGGGGTCAGTAAAAAAATAGTCTATTCAAGAATAGGAGTGATGTACGTTAGAATAAAAAGTGTAATCCTGAGGGGGCGGAGCCAGCTCTGACACTGAATGGACGCATGTTACTATAGCTCCAGATATACCCTACATTATAAAATACAACTGACCATTCAGCTTCATTTAACTTGGACAATTAATTTGTCTAATGTCCCACAGAACTGAAATATGTAGTCCAGAGGCTCAGAGACGCTAACAAGGGAGGAAAACCCACATTGTTATGCAGAACCCTGCATTGAGACTACCGAGGAGCGGCCATTTTACAGCCCACGTGGAGACGCTACGGAGAGACATAATGTGTAAACTATCAAGTCGGGAGAGCAGACTTCTTGACCTAATAAGCAATAAGCTCTTGGAGTTTGAGCATGCGGTGATCTCAGCCTTTAATACGACCGCTAATAGCCCTGACCTGGCAGCTCGGAAGAGTGAGGCGCAGTTATGGGAATCAAATCAAGCTATTCCTGGGAGGACTGAGGTAGAGGAGACCGGCAGACCCCTAGCAGCTCTGGAAGCTGAGGTCACCAACACTGGGTCAGTTAAACGCTCAGAGAGTATTCTGCCTTTTGATAACCCAGCTACAGGACTTAAGTGCGCAGAGGTGCAGTCATACAGGCTGGACCAGCATGGCAGCCAAATGCCAAATGTACCCATCTGGTACGAACAGCCTTTGATGCCTGATGTGGACTTGAGGCCCTGGAGGGTCTGGTTGGTGTGGAAGACGAGTACCTCTGGAGGGTCTGTGGATGGAGTCGCAAGCGGAATTCTTGTTGCTGAGGCATTTGATACACTTAGGCCTTCTGAAGCAGTCCCAGGAATGTTGTTGGCGTCTTTTTTAGACGCGTTTTTTCTATTACAGAATATGGAACGTAGCTGCTTTATATACCTATCTAGGCGAACATGGATGATCCCCACGATTGAGCACTATCGGCCTCCAAACAGGAAAATGCTACAAATGGAAAAGAACTCTCCATTTGATTTCTCTAACAATGGGAAGTCCGGAATTGGGTAATGCATTTTTTTACTGTCTGCGGACAGATTGAAGCTGGAGCTTAAATCCTGGACTAAATTGAACTTTTGGTATTCCCAGAATTATATGTAAGGTACACTGTTAGTTGTAGATAGTTCCCCCCTACTTATATGTTATGTGTATTATTGATATACTATTTGTATTGTTCTTCTCCTCTAATTTTATGCTTTCAGCCAGAACTGGTTATATGTGATACCGACTTCAGTTCTAGATGTGCAAACTTATGCCAGTTCTATAGTTCAGCTGTAAGGGCTCATAGTTCACTTCAAATATCTTAAACATCTTGTCTACCTGTATACAACCATGATATTAGAAAAATAGAATGTTCATGTTTAGGTGACAGGCAGGATCCTTATACAGTATATATATTAAGTTCATTTGTGGAAATTATATTACTACTGCGTTGTCTGCGGCCAAGATGACGCAGTCCAGTGTTTATTTTGATCTAGAGAGAAGAATCTCTATATAGGGAAGTTTCCTAACCTGCCATAGGCTATAATCTCATATATACTGACCATTAAGATAACCTTAATAGTCCATGTGATGATCTGACCTTAAGTTTTATTGTGATAGGGTGTAAATATATGCATAATTATGTTGGTTACAATTAGCTACAGTCCCTTGATAGTGCCTAACTTGCGGTCTCTATTTTATACCACAGGGGAATAGATTTTAGGCATTTTATGTGTAATATTGAACCATACTTCATCTAGTAGTCCGCCCTATGTGGTTATTTAGAGGTAAAATTAAAGAGACAAACTTTTTATATCTCTCTCAGGTGTTTAGAGAAAATCTTGGCATTTTGGTCTACATCTAGTTTCATCACTTTTTATAGTTTTTTATAGTTCCCCTACTGCTGGCTCCGCCCTCCCTAAATTTTTTGTTTATTTAATAAACACAGAACACAGATTCTAAGGATTCTCTCCCTTTAAATTTTTAACCTAATGTTACACTTATGAAGCAAATATATATAGAGATCATTTTAGATGGTCTGAGATCTTGAGATATATCCATAGTTCACAAGTCAGACTGGATAGATGGTTTACACTAATGATGATATATGAAGGATAAGGGATTATATAGATAACTTTATCCTAAATTATCTTGTTGCTAAAAGTCTATAGCCAGAGCTATTGACCAAAGAACAGCTATCCCCCTATATATTCTCAGGCCAATTGATTCTCTTACATTTAATAGTTCTCATGCTTCTTCAGTTTTATAGTACACTTACCCCCATTATATCCCTTCTTATATGCTGTTTATAATAGATGTGGTGAAGGTCCTAATTGGGCATTCCCTTCATATGGAGGTTGGAAAACCGAGGATTAACATTTGATATGGGTTTATTTTATTCTGCAGGTATTACTTTGTGTGCTGTATACAGTATTGTATTCCTTTTTTTTGTAACTATTACTCATATACTCATACGCTTGTATATCACTCCATTGTTCTGGAACACATTGTATGTGCAAATTTTGTTATTTCATGTCAGATTACCTGTATGTTTATTTTTGATCCTCAATAAAAATTTATATATATATAAAAAAAAGTGTAATCCTGTTCAGTCGTGTGCAGGCAGAGCCATACATCAAATAAATTGTGTCTAATCATCAAATTTCTGAATCTCTTTGACAGTAAACAAGTTTTCAGGTCGGGATCTATTGTTTTACTTGTTTTTTTATCTAGTGCAGGGTCCCAAGTTGAGTTAAAGTCTCCCCCAATAAGTATTGATCCTCTTTTTATTTGCTCCACTCTTAATAGGAGTTGTTTTAAAAAGGTATCTTGGTGATCATTAGGGATGTATATGTTGACTAGAGTATATAGGGAGTCATTGAGGTAGCATACGATAATCAGATATCTGCCTTCTGTCTCCCTGTCTATAGTGATAGAGGTATATTTAACGTTGTTTCTAATGAGGATAGCTAGCCCTCTCTTTTTTATGTATGAGGCTGTTTCGCATACTGGGTATAGGGAGGATCTAACTATATGAATAGAAGGGTCGGTCCAATGGGTCTCTTGTATATATGCTATTTCTGCCTTACATTTCTTTAAATATCTCAGCAATAAACTTTGTTTTGTTGGGGTGTTAAGTCCCTTAACATTAAGGGTGGACAACGTTAATTGAGTCATTGGCTTACCTGTGGGGTGGTCCGCTCTGAGCAGGGAAGATCACCTTATGGAGGGGAGGAAGGGGTGGGGAAGGGGGGGAGAGGGGGGAGGGGAGGGAGAGAGAGTAGCAAGAAAAAGAGTGAGCAGTAAACAAATACATTTCTTAGACATTGTATTGAGTTGTAAAGTGGCCAGCGCAAAGGAGCACTGCCCAAGGTCACCTGGGGATTCCAATACTGGGATCTCAGGGTAGCACAGATACAAGTATGCATATACTTAATGTGGGGGGGGGAGGACAGGGAGGACCTACAATTATTACATGAAATTGCAACTATTATTGACATGTTTCTGTGTCCGGTAATATAGGTAGTGCAATACTCAATTGCAGGGTAAGAGTAATAAGGGCAAGAAGGGCAGTTAGGGATTATAAATCAAAGGAGAAGGAGTTTCCATCTTTGCAGCAGTGTTCGAGCCTCTTGCGGGTTGTAGGCCGTGTGTAAGTGGCCATCTTTAGTTATGAGGAGCTTCCTGGGAATGCCCCATCTATATCTGATACCCAGTTCCCTCAGAGCTCTGGTATAGTCAGCAAAAGTCCATCTCAAAAATAGGGTGTGGGTCAACAGGTCTGAAAAGTGTTGGATCTGTTCAAACTACTCTGGTAAAACCTTGGCTTTCCTGTCCACATTGATGAGCTGATTTTTGAAAGAGAAATAATGAAGCCTCGTCACCACATCCCTGGGTTTGTCTGTCGAAAGGGAGAGAGGCCTTGCCACCCTATAATGAGATTGGAATCTTTGGCTTCTGGGACTACTTCCTTGAATAGTTCCTTTAAATAGTTGTCTAAATCTTGGGGAGAGACTGACTCTGGGATACCTCTGATCGTTAGGTTATTCCTCCTAGATCTGTCTTCGAGGTCAGCCAGTTTGGCCTCTAGGGAGGAAATCTGGTCAGCCAGATTCTCTGAATAGGATAGGAGGTTAGTGTGGTCAATAATAAGGTCTTCCTGCTTCCTCTCCAGAGTGTCCATCCTTTCGACTATTGATGCTATGTCCCTCTTGAGGTCAACGCAGGACTTATCAAACTTTTTTGACTTAGATTCATGGTGTCTCGCTAAGAGGGAGGTGATGGTATCAATTAAGGATGCAGTGTCTTCTGAAGCAACCCCGTTGTTTTTGCGTGTAGAGGTCAGGGCAGATCTTAGAGACGTCTCATATGGAATATTATTGTCCGACATTTCATCGTCTGACGCCTCTTGGTGGGCCGATGTGGCTAGGTGAAAATGGTCTATAACCGTTTTATTTTGAGGGTTGGAAGATTTTAGATTTGTCAGCTATGTATAAGATAAGGTTAGGTATACATCCCGATCTTGCTTAAGTAGCCCTCAGTTGTCAGGTATGTTATGTAGGTCCTCCCATAGGTGACTCTTGTTGGTTAGCATGCCATGGGTGTAGTGTCCAAAGAGTCTTCTCACTCTCCAGGGGCTGTGTCTCCTGTCGACCAAGTGGGGAAAGGGATCCTGGGATATGACCCACCCTTACTTCAGGGTGGGAAATGGAGGAGAGTGGGCTGATGTAGGGTTAATATTAGTTGTGCAGGAGCGCAGTGTAAAGTCTCTTGTGCTCAGCAGAGCCCCGAGTATCAGGCTCGTGAGATCTGACTATAAATCTGGCTTTGGTCACCTAGATAGTGACACTGTAGGTCTAAAGTATCCTAATGGCCTTACAAACTAGTATGGGCCGTTACAATATCAGACCTCCCAAGGCATAGTTGCCAACATTTAAAAAAAAATTCCAGGGACACTTTGCAGCAGAGCAAGCAAGCGGGTTACTGGAGTATTGACGACCTACTGTTCAACTGCTCCGCCCACTCAGTTCTGCAATCAAAACACACCCATTTGAAAGTAATAGTATAATTAAATTTAAATAATACACTTGTGTGTGTATATATATATATATATATATATATGTATATATATATACTGCATATATATATATATATATATATATATATATATATATATATATGCAAACAACAAATGTTGTGCAAAAGAGATTTTCAGTGACATTTCCAGGGACAAAAAAAATCCAGGGACATACAACAAAATCCAGGGACTGTCCCTGGAAATCAGGGACTGTTGGCAACTATGCCAAGGTCCATTGAGTCCCACTAGCAGCCCAGGTGAGATCCACTGCAAGTGTTAGTTATTACTCTAAAAGGTTCCTAGTAGGGGGGGGGTAGAGGTGTGTGTACCTGGTTAGTCAAGATTCCAGCCGCTCTTGTATAGCTGGCGCTTCTCTGCTATACCCGGTAGCCAAGGCCTCACTGAGAAGCAAGAAGGTGGAGGTATGAAAATGGCTGCCGTTCATGCCACTACGTTTCAATCGAGACAGTGAAGTAGTCTGGATATAGTTAAGCCCGGCACCGTATCACTCTTCCGCCGTGTTTAGGGAAGCCTCTGAGGTCAGATGGGGTCTTGGCTAACCGGTGTAGTTGCCTACCCTCTCAGCTGGGTCTCTGGCTGTAGGGATATGTGGTGTCTCCCGCACCTCGAAAGACTCGGTTCAGTCCCGGTCACTGTGTCGCTGTAGATATGTAAGTTTCAGCTCAGTAGCAGAGCCCCGACCCCCCAGAGCTTAAAGGAGTCACTCGGGATCCAAAGTGCAGTAGGTGAGCCCTGTGATGGCTGCTAGCCTCAGGTTCCCGGCTCTAGATCCGACTCACCGCCTGTCTGCGAGTGCGACTAGTTGAACGAGTCTCCTGGTCTGGGTTGCAAGTGGTATGCTGGGCTAACAAGCTGCTAAAGATCAGCTATTAAAATTATTAAGTATTATGAACTTTTTATTGATTTTTTGTCCCTATTTGTGCAGAGCTCTTTCAATGTTCATCTGCTCTGCACAGCAGCATACTCCGCACCCCCATTTTTTGTTCTTAATACTTTATAAATACAATAAAATATTGCAATTTAAATTTACTTTTTTATTTTTGTTATTTTTATTGAGGGATCATAAGTAAAACAAGATAGAAATAAATACAAAATTCTGCTCCTAGTCATAGGTTGCATTTGCAGGAGTTACAGTTACATGTGCTCCTAGTCATAGGTTACATTTGCATGAGTTACAGTTACACGTACTCCTAGTCATAGGTGACATTTGCAGGAGTTACAGTTACATGTGCTCCTAGTCATAGGTGACATTTGCAGGAGTTACAGTTACATGTGCTCCTAGTCATAGGTTACATTTGCATGAGTTACAGTTACACGTACTCCTAGTCATAGGTGACATTTGCAGGAGTTACAGTTACATGTGCTCCTAGTCATAGGTTACATTTGCATGAGTTACAGTTACACGTACTCCTAGTCATAGGTGACATTTGCAGGAGTTACAGTTACACGTACTCCTAGTCATAGGTGACATTTGCAGGAGTTACAGTTACACGTACTCCTAGTCATAGGTGACATTTGCAAGAGTTACAGTTACATGTGCTCCTAGTCATAGGTTAAAAGAAATGATCAAGCATACTTTGAGTGAAATCAAAATGATTTCCTTATTCTATGAGATCTCTTTGTATTTATGAAAATATAACTAGTATCCTCATTTTTGCTGCCCTATTGACAAATATTCAGACTTCTTTTGGGTCCTCGTCTGAGAAGAGAAGAGAATATAGATAGTAAGAAAGAAAGTAAAGGGCCAATGTTTGTGAGTTAGTCTGTTTGCTGAAGTGTGATCACCTTAAATGGACAATAAACCCAATTTTTTTCTTTCATGATTCAGATAGAGCATGCAATTTTAAGCAACTTTCTAATTTACTCCTATTATCAGTTTTTATTTGTACTCTTGCTGTCTTTATTTTAAAAGCAGGAATTTAAAACGTAGGAGGCGGCCCATTTTAGGTTCAGCACCATGGATAGTGCTTGCTTATTGGTGGCTGACATTTAGCCACCAATAAGCAAGCATAACCCAGGTTCTGAACTAAAAATGGGCTGGTTCCTACGCTTTACATTCCTGATTTTTAAATAAAGATTGCAAGAAAATGAAGAAAAATGGATAATAGGAGTAAATTAGAAAGTTGTTTAAAATTGCATGCTCTATCTGAGCCTTTGAAGAAAAAATGTGGGTTTATTGTCCCTTTAATTTAAGGGTATATTCCAAGAATGTAGGGGTTTGAGGCTTGTATATATATATATATATATATATATATATATATATATATATATAAGCTATGAGGACAGAGAGTGAAGTCTAATGAAGCTTAGTTATCTCCTCTAGGTATTCCTGTAAATAGGATAAAGGGTTATAGACTGTATTATCCTGAAGGCCATCTAGTGAGCGAGGGGATAATTATTGGCTTCCATTCGGTTATATATAAAAGTATATGTATTTACACATTATATATAAAAGTATGTGTATTTGCCATAGTGTCTATCACATAGATAAAGGAGATGATAATCTTCTAAAATGAAAACAATAATATAACTAATAAAATTTAGTGCATTAAACCAGTATAACAGGGAACCATTACATTTTAAGCAAAGCTTTCTCTCAGATTAGGATATAACATTGTGTTGTGCAATTTATAAATGTTTTAGCCTTTTCCCACAGCTCTGGACGTTAGCCATGGTCACAAAGCCAAGTGCCACTTTACAATAAGAGAGATCATGTAATGTAGTATTCCGGGCCACTGTCTGTATCGCATTACATTTTATAACATTGGTAAATTATAGTATAACCAAGCACCATATATGCCTGTTACTGAGTAAATAAATAGAATAGCGTTTTGTCTTTATCCTTCTCCGGTCCTCGCCAGTCCCTGCTTACGCTAACAGGGTTATGCTTGTCCGTGAGGGAGCTGGTGAAGGCTGCGTTCTCATTGCAGATGTATAGTAATCCAGCAAAATTGAAATGTACTTTAATCAAGTGTCTTTAGGTATTAAAAAGGAAAACTGAATTATTGTATTTTTGGTATATCGAGATGATCATATTTTAAAAAATGTAACCGTTTTGTACAAAGTAGTTGCATATGGTTTATATTTATGGTTTAGTTTTTGTATGGTAAAGTATTTTTTTTTCATTTGTTATGCCTTAAAGGGACAGTTTACTCCAAAAACAAAAATGTTTAAAAAGATAGATAATCCCTTTATTACCCTTTCCCCAGTTCTGCATAATCAACCCAGTTATATTAATATACGTTTTACCTCTGTGATTACCTTGTATCTAAGTCTCTGCAGACTGCCCCTTATTCAGTTCTTTTGACAGACTTGCATTTTAGCCAATCAGTGCGGGCGCCTAGGTAACTTCACAAGAGTGAGCACAACATTATCTATGTGACACACATGAACTAGTGCTTTCTAGCTATAAAAAAAACCTGTCAAAATGCACTGAGATAAGAGGTGGCCTTCAAGAGCTTAGAAATTAACATATGAGTCTACCTAGGCTTTCAACAAAGAATATCAATAGAACAAACCAAATTTGATGATAAAAGTAAATTGGAAAGTTGTTACGAGTATAGTCTATATCATAGAAGATAGAGACTGAAAGAATGCACCTAAGTAGCACTTCAGTTCCTTATGGAGTTATTAATAAAAGTATGAAACTTAAACAGCCATTGTGAGCCAAAGGGTTGAAAGGAAATTAAAACATAACTTTTATTAAATCAACATTCGATTAAAATTTTTGTGTAAGTGTGTGTACTTTAAAAACACATAGCAACTTTACTGAGGATAAAAAAGTGGCACTAAATATCAAGTGGATAGATTACCTCTATTTTGAAATATTCTTGGATTATATAAATAGTAAATATAAATCTATCCAATGGATAATTGGCTTGTGTCCTGGGGTATTATACATCACTGTGTAATTCAAAATTCTATCATGCAGACATTCACATATATAGTTGGGCAATCGTTTTAGAAAAGTAAATGACACATTACTATCAGTGAGGGATACTTAGTAACTAATATACCTGGGTAATTTGGTATTTTTCACTTTCTGGATAAGTGAATCTCTATATAAACATTATTCACTCCTTCAGGTAAATTACTGAGTCCCTGATAGTTGCGAGTTCATAATATGGGTTAAACTCAACCTTACTATATTGTCCCTTGTGTTGCAATAGATTATATTGTTGGCGTGTATATACAATATATAATTACAGTATAAATTTTTTCCCCTTTTTTTGGAGTATCAGAAGTGGCTCAAATAGCCTGGATATATGAATATGTATATATTCTTTTGTAATTTAATATATACTGTATAGTTAATCAATTTTTGCAACAGGGTTTTTTTGGTGACTTAGATTTAAGTCTGGCATGTGTTGGTGCTTTGGTGTACGAACTTCAGTGGTGTATACTTTGTGGCAAAAAATATCTCACTTTGTCTATTATCTATTATTTTTAGTCACTTGGCAGACTTTGCATATTTTTACTTTTATAATATACATCATTTAATACATAGAAAGCGGTATTCTGGATATTTATAAAAGTTTCTTTGAATAATATATTCTATGCAGCCCACTTACTTTATGTATCAATAGCCTGTCGCTGGTGGTTACAGTATAAGTTTAGGTAACCAGTTATAAGCTCTGGCCGTTATAACTTAGGAGTGTCCAAAAGTTATTAGTCTTTATTTTCTTCTAAAGTGGCTGTCTTTTGATTTCTTCTAAAGTTAGCTATTCCAGCTTTATACCGTTAGAAATACTTAAAGTTGTATTATGGCACTGTCATTGCCAGTATCCGGCTTTTATGCACTTATGCTATCAACAAGTGGTTGGTGCGGTATAAGCTGGAGCTGCCCGAATAGGTGACTAACAGTTATAATAAAGACCCATAATTGGCTCTTCAAAATTGCCACTCGCTAACCGCTATAGCTTTATATTTTTATATAGTTCTAGGAATCTATATCAGTGCGGTTGATTTCACAGGTTGGCGGTTGTAACTATTATTCTATTAGCATGTGAGTAGCTTTTGACAATTGCCACTAGCGGTTTTTAAATAAGCCCCAAGGTATTAATGCTAATTTAGACCAATTGCCACTATACTAATGCATTTAGTTTTAACGTTTTCTATGCCATTTAAAAAAGAAGAACAACAGGGTATTGTCGGATACCCATCCCTAACATGTTTCGCCGATAGCGTTTCGGCTTTTTCAAATCATGAAAGCTGAATCATGAAAGCTTTCATGATTCAGGCTGAATCATGAAAGCTTAATTTTGACTAGACTGTCCCTTTAAGGCCATTTCATATGCAACTGGAAACGTCTTGCAGATTTCTCTTAA